>NC_133532.1:76760252-77063388 GCF_048544455.1 Silene latifolia | reverse complement strand
TGTTAATTAGTCAGTTGTATAGTTGAGACGGTGTATACTGATATGTTGAGATGATTGAGACGGTGTATACTGACCTCTAGGGATCATTTGGGATGCTAGCTAGTAAGTGGTATATTTAAGATGGTGTATGCTGACATGTATGGATTGTTTTGGGTGATAATTGGTGTGTTTTATAGTTGAGACGGTGTATACTGACATGTAGGGATTGATTTGGACTAATTTGGACTCGGTATTGGGGCGATTTTTGTAGTCTTTAGGGTCTGTTTTTGAGTTGCTTTATACTTGTGGATTTCCGCTCTAAAACCGTTTTAAATGCTGACTTAGTTGGCTCAGCTAGGACTGTTTTTAGGCGCGAGAATGGAGTCTTAAGGGGACGATTGGTACTCTGTTTTGGGCAGGGACGAGAGCTGTCATCGTGGGTTTTCACTTTGCATTTGAGGACTGGAGTTGGGGTCGAACTTAGGCATCTTTTGGGTTCTTTTTGACCGATTTTTGGGTCGAGTTATGAAGTAGGGTAAAGGGTGGCTATGGGTAGTCGGGTGGTGGTCGTGTCGGACTCCTTGTGGCTTGCTTTTAGGCGAGTCGATGGCTCTGGCATGGCCTGGCCGTGGCCTAGGCAGTGGCCTAGCTAAGTCACGAGTTTGAGGCCATGTGTAGTTGGTGGTTAGGCCGAGTTTGAGGTTGTCATAATAACTTTTGAGCCGTGTCCATAAATTGTTTTGACGCTAGTTTGGTTTATTTAAAATATAATTAAATTAATTTCCGTCTCATATTTTATATAAAGATAATTCGTTAATATCGTCCTTTCACATAATTATTTTAGGTGGCTCATATGTGGTTGAAGATGAAGAGTAATTTTGGGTTTTAGAAGCTTTCTCAAGTTATTACTTGTCTCTTTGCTAGCGTAAGGTAACTATTCCGAGTACCTCGACGAATTAATGTCACATTAGTAGTTAATGTTGTGCCTGTTGTTTGTTAAGTGTTTAGGTGATTGATAATGTGTTACTTTCGTTTTTCACATGATAGAAATTAGAAATAGCATAACAATTATATTGTGATACATTTTATGATTTGGGCCAAAGTAGGCAAAGACTCTGAGCTGGGCCAGATTGACCGAACGAGTTTGGTCAAACTAGGTTTAAACCGGTCAACCTCGATTTGACCGATGACCCGTCGCGGGACTCGGGTCGAGGGTTTGTCTTTGAGGTAAGATTGGTTGTTATTGGAGGTTTTATGTTATGCCTTGATATTTGTAATTATCATTTCACATGTTGGTTGTTGGATGCTTTGGATGCCTTATACTTGAGTCTTCTTGTCTTGTTGCCATTTTAGCTTGTTCTCATGAATTATGAGATTAACGGTTAGCTGGAATTTGGATTATTATTGATATTGGAGATATTGTTGGATTGTCAGCTGAATATGCTCTTGCGTAGCCTTTCATATACTAGGGTGTGTATGATCTTTTGTGTGTACAAGTTTGGACTCTTTGGCCCTTTTATGGTTAATTGGGTATCCTACTTGTCTTGTGTGGTGTGGGCTAAAGTATTCAAGCTGGGACTAGCTGGGACTAGGTCCTAGGTGAGTACTTCGGCCTTCATCATAGATAGGCCTTTATAGTCTTTGACGAGTATATGTTCACTGCTTAATAGCCTTTGTGTTCCTGACTTGGTGGGTTTATATCCAAGTTGGGGCATGACCTCGTTACTTATTTTGAGAGTAAGTGGTCAGCTTAAGTACTAGCCAACCCTTTGGTGGACTCCTTAGGGTACTCACATGGTTTTATAAAAATTGTGGGTCTTGGGTGCGGTGGTGTGTATCCGCATGTCCGGGTCTCAAGTGATTTTGGACTAGGGTTGTGTTGTGTCTTGGCCATGTTTTGATAGAACCTCCGAGCCAAGATACCGGTTCGATTACCTTCCCTACCTCGTGGTATAGACTCGAGTTCTGAGTGACTATTGACGGTGCTAAGAACTTATGCCTGTCTTTGATATATTGCCCTTTCTTGTTTGATGATTCTATGAATCATAGAAGGTGAGATGCAAGCGGCTATGGTTGATAGAGTTTTGATTCCCGGATGTTATGTGATTCACATGATAGTGTAGTATGAGTCGGTCTAGTATTCACATGCTAGGACTATGTGGTGTTATATTGTTGTTCACATGATAAGCACGATTGTCTAGCATCTATATGCTAAGGCATTGTGTGATTCGTATTCATATTCTTATGTTTACATGTTATATTAATTATGACATTTCGTGGGTCAGAGAACTCGGAGTTACTCCCCACCGACTGTGGCTTTCGTATTTGTATAAAATGCGAATGACAGGTAGGTGATGCATATATGGGGTACATGGACGAGCTAGCGAGCAAAGTAACCTTGGAACCTAGATTGGCTTTATTTTATTGTGACCCTTAAACACTTTTTATGTCACATATATTTTAGGGACATATGTCTCCCTCTTTACATTTGGTTGTATAATTTGCTATTCGCAACTTTAGCGATGGTTATGTTATGACACTTCTAGTTAGACCTTGTATGTTTGACACCTTCCAATTTGGATATCTTTATAACAGGTTCAGGTTTTAAAATTACAGATTTTTACCCAATTGAACCTATTACAAACATATCCATGCAGTTTTATTCTAGAATTACGTGTTTACTTTTCCGCGATAAGTGAGGGTGTCACAGTTGGTATCAGAGCATATTTGCTCCCGACGCACGTTTGTGCACCCCAATATAAATAACTTGACCTTAAAATAATAAACTTGAGAGATGGGTAAGATGGGTAGACTTAGGACCTTATGTTGTAGTCTCTTTGTGTTTGCTCTTTGTTAGGTACTAACCTGTTTGTTGATTGTCATTTAATAATTGTTGCGTTCTTGGATCAATGACATTGAGCTTATCTATAGCTAATGGAGTTATTACCCTTATTAAAAAAATTTGAACTAAAGGTTTTGAAAATATTTTAATGTTTTTCACTGGTTTTAACGTCAATTAGTGTTAAAGCTTGTTATTGGAGACGTCTGATAATTAGTTTTATCATTTGTTGGCGTAAAAATGTATTTTTATGTCTTTGAATTGGAATATTGATGTTCTTCAGTGATCGCCAAGAGTATCTCCGTTCCATTGAAAGGACACTTATATTTTAAGAAGATCAAGATTTAGTGCCTATTGCTGAGGATTGAAGATTTGTTCAACCTTTTAAGAATGCTTCTACTTCCTTGAAGATGTTTCTCGTTCTTTTTGTATCTCGCCTTATTCTTAATCTCTTGGTGCTTATCCTCCTTCTAAACTCCCTTCTGTTTTACTTTAAAAGCTACGCTTGTACTCCTAACTTGTCCTTTGTTCTTTGCTTATCCTCCCTTAACGCCATTAGATAGTACTCTTTCTTGTGAGGAATGTTGACCTTGGTTGGAAAATTCGACTTTTGAGGAGATTGTTTGTGTCTGACCCTTAACCCTGGCTTTGAGAAGTCGTGATGTTAGAAAGACTTAGGTAATGTGATGAGACATACTTAGTGATTCTTATACCTAGTTCCTTGACAAAGTGAGTATAATCGATTGGTGGATTCTTTGTGTTAAGAATGAGTTGCCTATGTAATTAACGTTATAGAACTTGGCTTTGTTGTTTATGTTTGGGATTTGAAAGCTTAGTAGGTTGAGCGTCGTCACCCTAGGAGTAAACATGAGATAAGTTTAGAATATGAATTTGGAAGAAAACCCATTTTTTTTAGATGTTAACAATCCCGTATAGATTGGGAATGTGATTTGGTGTTAGTTGTTCCTTGAGAACTTTGTTGAGAAGTCTTTGTCAAATCATTCTTTGGTTTTTAAAACAATGAGGTTGTGTCGAGTGCTTGAGATAAAGAGATGCTTTTATACCTGAGTGGTAGATTTGATTTAGGGAAATCCTAATATGTGATAAGATAGGTGGAAGAAGTATCTAACTGATTTATCACCCCTTAAGCGAGCGTTTATTTTACCTTGACCCTTGTTTGGGATTTGGTCGTTTTGTCATGAAGGTACAATACCCTAATAGGCGTGACCTTGTTAGAGAGAACCTTAAGTTTTAGGAAGCGTATGGTTTAAGCCTTAAAATCCTCTTTCGTACCATTAATCGTTTTCCTCCCTTTCGTTCATACCTTGGTTGGATTTGATTCTTAAGTATAGAAGTTTACTCGTTATTTCCTTGTCTTGAATACCTCCCTAATTCTAATATCTCTTATTGGTTGTTAACTAGTTATCTTTATGATTCGACTCTTTTAGTCTCACACCCTGACATGTTGCTTAAGTTTCCTTGTTGTTTAAATTTCCTTTCTCCTAGATCATAAGCGTTACCGTTCATACCTCTTTTTCTCGCTTCATCTTGCTCCTCCTTTAAGTTTGACACTCGTATCTTGTGAAACTCTATCTTTGACATCCTTGTAATTTTGACTTCAATTTCTACCCTATGAAATTCATTATAGCTCTCTTGTTGCTTAAGTTTGAGCTCTCTTAACATACTTTGTTTTTATGCTATCTAAGTTACTTTCCTTTTTGTACAACTTCTAAACTTTCAAACTACCAGTTTCGATTCATTCTTAAAAGTTTATGTCACTTCTGCAAACCTAACCTATTTTTAAAGATTTGAAAATGAAAATTTGATTTAATTCCATATTTGTTCCTTGAGTATAGACTTCTTTATCATGATTTTAATTGCTAAACCCGAGATTTCTTTAAATTTTATCCAATTTCTGTTAACTTTGATCTATTTATGACTTCTTTGTCTAAGTTTAATGTTACATTTTCAGGGATTTGACTCCCATTTGGGTTTAAAAGTGAAACCTTTATTTCTATTTTGGCTTTTTGCAAAAGAAAATTTGAGTAGATTACCTTTCTCTTATTTTGATTTTAACGTTGATCGGATGTTAGAACTAGTTATTGGAAACGTTTGATAACTTGTTCTACTCTTGTCGACGAGTGATTTGCGGTTTTAAATTTGTCTTTGACTTGGAAGGTTAGCGTTCTTGTGTGCACAACAAGAGCAATTTCGTTCCATGAATGAGACTTATACTTTTGAAAACTCTTCATTAATGTTTTCGAAAGTATTTTGATTTTTGATTTATACAAATGATTTGCCTTTGACCTTATCTTGGATTTGGAATGTGATGTTCTTGAATGCGCAACGAGAGCACTTCCGTTCCTTTGATGAGAATCTGGTTCTGTCGGAAAATTTTATTTGAAACTTTTGAAAGAATTTTGATTCTTACGATAAGTGACCTTTTAAATGTTTTGGTTACCGATTCCAATTTAAGTTTTATTTTTTATAACCATTCATTTATACTTTCAAGTTTCGAGGACGAAACTTTTTAAAAGATGGAGTGATTGTAACACCCCGTATTTTATTAAGTTGGATAAAATTCTTTTAATTGCTATTTTGAATTTAATTACATCATTTAACGATTTATATATTTATGCTTAGCTAATTAATTAATTTCATCATAATTCGATACGTTAATTTTAATAATCATTAATAAGTTTATTTAAAGTTAGTTCGAGTTTATTGAAGTTAGTTCGAGTTTATTTATTTAATAATTTCCGTTTCTTTACGAGTCCTTATGAAAGTTGTTTTAAGTGAACCCGAGATGGATTTTGGGAACAAAACCGTCCAATTAGCTATTTTGAGCTTATTTCACTAAATTAGCAATTTTTATTAATATCCATTAGTTTTGTAAAAATCGCTAATAATTCCGATTCAAGCTGATATTGTATTATTTACGTTAACTAGCTGAGTTTATTTTATTTTCACTCATTAAATTTATTTATTATTGATTCCGTTTTATTACTGAAACTTTTACTTAAACCGGTTAAATTTAACTCGAAACGGTTTTAATAACTATCGAAGTTTCTTAACGATGAAGAAACGTACGTATAATAAATAGCTAGCTAGCTGGTTGCTCCCTCATTTCTCACGCAGCATTCTTTCTTCTCCCTTCCTTTTTCTTCTTTTCGTTCTGTTTTGATTTTTATCAGATTTTAAATTGATCCTGCCACTCCGTTTGTCATCCGTTATCAATGATTTTCGTTCCATATTGCTGCTTCCATCATTCCTGTCAATCCGTTGTAAGTAAAATTCATTTTCGTCATGTATTTTTACAAACCCATTTATATTTTCAGCTTTATTTTTTTATAAGACGGTTGTATGTACTAAAATAGACGGTCTTGTAGAAGATTTGTTAGTCATAAATGATTAGTTCAATCGGAAAAAGGTAACAATTATGGATTACTCGATATTACTTGTAAAATATGTTTATTTCGAATGCTGGTTAGTCTGTTTTATAATTAAGACGGTGTATAATTATATATAGGGATCCTTATGGATGTTAATTAGTCAGTTGTATAGTTGAGACGGTGTATACTGATATGTGGAGATGATTGAGACGGTGAATACTGACCTCTAGGGATCATTTGGGATGCTAGCTAGTAAGTGGTATATTTAAGACGGTGTATGCTGACATGTATGGATTGTTTGGGTGATAATTGGTGTGTTTTATAGTTGAGACGGTGTATACTGACATGTAGGGATTGATTTGGACTAATTTGGACTCGGTGTTGGGGCGATTTTTGTAGTCTTTAGGGTCTGTTTTTGAGTTGCTTTATACTTGTGGATTTCCGCTCTAAAACCGTTTTAAATGCTGACTTAGTTGGCTCAGCTAGGACTGTTTTTAGGCGCGAGAATGGAGTCTTAAGGGGACGATTGGTACTGTTTTGGGCGGGACGAGAGCCGTCATCGTGGGTTTTCACTTTGCATTTGAGGACTGGAGTTGGGGTCGAACTTAGGCATCTTTTGGGTTCTGTTTTGGACTGATTTTTGGGTCAGGTTATGAAGTAGGGTAAAGGGTGGCTATGGGTAGTCGGGTGTTGGTCGTGTCGGACTCCTTGTGGCTTGCTTTTAGGCGAGTCTGATGGCCTGGCAGTGGCCTGGCCGTGGCCTAGGCAGTGGCCTAGCTAAGTCACGAGTTTGAGGCCATGTGTAGTTGGTGGTTAGGCCGAGTTTGAGGTTGTCATAATAACTTTTGAGCCGTGTCCATAAATTGTTTTGACGCTAGTTTGGTTTATTTAAAATATAATTAAATTAATTTTTGTCTCATATTTTATATAAAGATAATTCGTTAATATCGTCTTTTCACATAATTATTTTAGATGGCTCATATGTGGTTGAAGATGAAGAGTAATTTTGGGTTTTAGAAGCTTTCTCAAGTTATTACTTGTCTCTTTGCTAGCGTAAGGTAACTATTCCGAGTTACTCGACGAATTAATGTCACATTAGTAGTTAATGTTGTGCCTGTTGTTTGTTAAGTGTTTAGATGATTGATAATGTGTTACTTTCGTTTTTCACATGATAGAAATTAGAAATAGCATGAGAATTATATTGTGATAAATTTTATGATTTGGGCCAAAGTAGGCAAAGACTCTGAGCTGGGCCAGATTGACCGAACGAGTTTGGTCAAACTAGGTTTAAACCGGTCAGCCTCGATTTGACCGATGACCCGTCGCGGGACTCGGGTCGAGGGTTTGTCTTTGAGGTAAGATTGGTTGTTATTGGAGGTTTTATGTTATGCCTTGATATTTGTAATTATCATTTCACATGTTGGTTGTTGGATGCTTTGGATGCCTTATACTTGAGTCTTCTTGTCTTGTTGCCATTTTAGCTTGTTCTCATGAATTATGAGATTAACGGTTAGCTGGAATTTGGATTATTATTGATATTGGAGATATTGTTGGATTGTCAGCTGAATATGCTCTTGCGTAGCCTTTCATATACTAGGGTGTGTATGATCTTTTGTGTGTACAAGTTTGGACTCTTTGGCCCTTTTATGGTTAATTGGGTATCCTACTTGTCTTGTGTGGTGTGGGCTAAAGTATTCAAGTCGGGACTAGGCCGGGACTAGGTCCTAGGTGAGTACTTCGGCCTTCATCATAGATAGGCCTTTATAGTCTTTGACGAGTATATGTTCACTGCTTAATAGCCTTTGTGTTCCTGACTTGGTGGGTTTATATCCAAGTTGAAGCATGACCTCGTTACTTATTTTGAGAGTAAGTGGTCAGCTTAAGTACTAGCCAACCCTTTGGTGGACTCCTTAGGGTACTCACATGGTTTTATAAAAATTGTGGGTCTTGGGTGCGGTGGTGTGTATCCGCATGTCCGGGTCTCATGAGATTTAGGACTAGGGTTGTGTTGTGTCTTGGCCATGTTTTGATAGAACCTCCGAGCCAAGATACCGGTTCGATTACCTCCCGCCTCGTGGTATAGACTTGAGTTCTGAGTGACTATTGACGGTGCTAAGAACTTATGCCTGTCTTTGATATATTGCCCTTTCTTGTTTGATGATTCTATGAATCATAGAAGGTGAGATGCAAGCCGGCTATGGTTGATAGAGTTTGGATTCCTGGATGTTATGTGATTCACATGATAGTGTAGTATGAGTCGGTCTAGTATTCACATGCTAGGACTATGTGGTGTTATATTGTTGTTCACATGATAAGCACGATTGTCTAACATCTATATGCTAAGGCATTGTGTGATTCGTATTCATATTCTTATGTTTACATGTTATATTAATTATGACATTTCGTGGCTGGGAGAACTCGGAGTTACTCCCCACTGACTGTGGCTTTCGTATTTGTATAAAATGCGAATGACAGGTAGGTGATGCATATATGGGGTACATGGACGAGCTAGCGAGCAAAGTAACCTTGGAACCTAGATTGGCTTTATTTTATTGTGACCCTTAAACACTTTTTATGTCACATATATTTTAGGGACATATGTCTCCCTCTTTACATTTGGTTGTATAATTTGCTATTCGCGACTTTAGCGATGGTTATGTTATGACACTTCTAGTTAGACCTTGTATGTTTGACACCTTCCAATTTGGATATCTTTATAACAGGTTCAGGTTTTAAAATTACAGGTTTTTACCCAATTGAACCTATTACAAACATATCCATGCAGTTTTATTCTAGAATTACGTGTTTACTTTTCCGCGATAAGTGAGGGTGTCACATAGACATAAGATTATCTAAGTTAGAAAGTAAACGAAAATTGTTGTTGACAAAACCTAGAATAGCCATAATTAATCCGATTAACCAGATCTATAACCACTGAGCCGACAATAATTTGATCCAAAGTGACGTGTATCCAAAGTGACCCGTTAAAGGCACAAGTGGAAATAGCACAAAACTCAACATTAACAAACTGGAAGTGTATACGACATATGAAATGACCATAACCATGCTCAATTCGAATGACCTCTTTATTATGTTGTAATTGTTAAGGGCTTATTTGGCCTGACTGTCTGAGATCATGAATTACACATGACATTCATAGCATTACCAAACAGGCTTATCATTAGCCCTCTAACTTTTCCCACCATAACAGTTACTCTAAATTTTTCGTGTCTACTGACCTCTAATTCTTTAGAGACTAAGTGTTGTTTGTTGTTAGGAAAATGGACATCGAGTTATGATAGTTGCTCCACGGTCTGACCAATACAAAGATGCTTGGGATACAAGTGTTACAATTGAGGTATGTTTTTATCAATGCTATGAATTCATTTATTTTCTCCTCAAACAGTTTTTGTACAGTTCAACTTCCCTTTTCGGTTCTTATTCACTTTTTGTCATCTGTAGGTGAAAGTTGGCGATAAAACAGAAGTAGTTCGGTTTTTTCATTGCTACAAGCGTGGAGTAGACCGTGTCTTTATCGATCACCCAATATTTCTGGAGAAGATTGGTCCTACGGTTTGCTGTTTTGAAGTGAAATAAATACATGGCGAGTTATTTATAGGCGAGTGATGATTCTCTTATACTTGAATATTAGGTTTGGGGGAAATCAGGAGCAAAAGTATATGGTCCTATTTCTGGCAAAGATTATTAGGTTAATGAACTCCGCTACAGCCTTATGTGCTAGGTGATGTTTTGTGACAATATTGCAATTCTTGCGTATCAAATTGAGTTTTTATTACCTAGAAATTATTTGTTTGACAAGAAAGTCCGACACATGCAGAAGCTGTAACCTTATAGGAAACACAGAAATATTAGTCAAGTGCCTTAAAGGATTTTGCCTATGCCTCGATAAGGGAGACGATTATACACATTCCTACTTCTGTGTGGATAAAATGCTCATGATACAAATCATACATCAAATTGCAGTGATTGACTGATATTTTCATGGTATAAGAAACAGAGTTTAGTGAACTATTTTGCTATACTTGTATCATTTTCGAATTCTAATGAATAGTTGGGTTTTTGCTTCATTTTAAATTGAAAACGATTACAAAAAAATTAAAAATTCACCTGGATGAACTTAATACCTTGAACTCTTGAATCATATTATTTTTCTTATCAATCTTATGTTTATTCAGCAAGAGATTGATATCTTTTTTGGTTTTAGGTGGCTCTGGAAGCGCTTAGAGTTCTTTGTAACACCTCAATTATCCGGCCAAGATAATTGAAGCATTACCATCTCGGTTTCCCGAGGCGGTGAAATCGGAGTTACAATTAAGAAACGATTAACATAAATAAAGTATTTAGTGGATTAGATAAACATAACTGAATAAATGAAATGAATAATACAACTCATAACTACTATACTAATCTAATCAACTATGCTTGACTCAAATGTCATCACGGCTCGTCTCTTCTCCCGCATGTTACCAAGGCTAACCTGTAAACAACTGCTCCCCATATGATCGGAAATATCATATGGATCGACACAGGCCACCCTGAAAATAGGTGGCATTTAAACGGACGCAAAGAACGTCAGTTTCAATAAACAAATAAAGTGTGACACGACTCACGTGTGTGAGTATGCAATATGACTATTGTTATGAATGACACGCTATCAAACAACTACCACCACAGCAGTACCGGGATATGCCAAGACATACTGATAACCACGCTGATACCGGGACACGCCCAGATATACCAACAACCACAAACAGGTACCAGGACACGCCCAGACGTACCGGGTCCGAAAGCCAACCGAATCCCTTTCTAGACGTCGTGCTTCAACCACACGAGTTTCTTAGTGACTCAAGCCATTAATGTGCACATCCCTCTTGGAGTGGGAAGCTCTAAGAGGCGAGTCAAGAGTAAGACGGTCTCCAAACCATCTTACGTATCCTTAACACCAATACATCCCGATGTGTCCATTTTATATAGGATTTTACCCCTCATTTTAGCTTGGTTTGATTTAATATTACACTTTTATTAGTGTATATGTGAGTTAATTCTATGTTCTAGTGTCTTTGCTTACTTTTATTATATTTTGTAGGAAATGAAGCTTTCATAGCTTTTTCTCGTCATATGTGCAAGCACTAAAAATGTCACGAGGTTAAACCAAACAAGACATGCAAAAGGAAGGGCATTTTGGAGAAGACCAAATAAAGGAATCCCGAGCATGAAGAAATGTGAGCATGGGTTGATACAAAATAAAGAAATGAAAGTCAAGCTCAAAAGGAAGTCCACAGACCAAGTCAATTGAGAAGCTTAGGATGCCAAATGATGCTCTAACTCGGGTGATTAAAGAGGCTTAATGAAGGAGCATAGGATACTTTGGTGGATTAATTAGGAATTAAAGGAAAAATAGCCGGATATCCACGACCCCGATCGAGGTGGCCAGGCCCCGATCGGGGCTAGCTTGTTCTATGGACTTTACGTTATGCCCCTATTTCACTATAAATAGGGGCCTTAATCTATCATTGTAGGATATCTTTTTACACTCTCTGACACCTTTCATATAGCCTTAAGCAAAAATTATCTCTAGTTTTCAATAGTTTACATCTGGTTAAGCATTTGGTTTGTTAAACAATTTACATTTTGTTAAGCATTTGGTTCTTATAATACAATATTTCCATTCAAAGTCATTTGGGTTTGTTATTCAAGTTATTCTTGTTCAAGTTCCCAGTTCTTTTGTTACGGTAATTTTGCTTCTTGTTCATTTCATTTACGCATTCTTCATTATAGTTTTTTCATAGTTCGTTATTGTTATTAGCATTGGAATATTAGTTTGTTATTACATTTTATTATCGAGTTATCGACACTAGTTTATCATTAGTATTTCATATTAAATTTCTCATATTTCTCATTTCACTAATTCATTTGTTATTTCTATTTAGTTTATTCGTAATTTATTATACTTCATTTAGTTATATTCTTATTATCATGTTTATTATTTCATGTAATATTAGTTTTATTTCCATTATGAGTGATTAGTTTCTTATGTCTAGGTAATAGGGAAGCCATGCATAACTAATAACTGTAAATGTTGAATTACGTTGATGTAATATTGTTTAATTGTTTCTATCACATGTTTGCATCATTTTGATTAATCTTTGTTTAGTGGCCATAATAAATAATTAAGTGTGTTAATTCATTCTATAATTTGAGAGGCACGGAATCGAATTAGACTAAGCATGTGTTAGTAGGACGACCTAGTCATAACGAGAGTTCTCTAGGACCCGGTATATGGTTGACAATAAGGCCGAGAGGTGGTTGTCATAAGACCTAAACAATTAACAATGTTATTTATTCCAAGTTTAGCATGAACATCTATATACAATTTCATGTGTGACTCGACTCCCCTAGACTCTTTTATCATATATATTTACATCATTTTATTTACAAGCTATCAAACCAACCAAACAACCAATCGTAATCGACCTTGATAGAACTCTATTCATAGCATTTCATAGCGCAATTCCCATCTCCTTGTGTTCGACCCTTTGTACTAAATTCATTTGTGTCTCGGGAATTTTATCTTTGATTAGGTATACGACAAAGCCTATCAAATTTTAGCGCTGTTGCCGGGGAGCATAGTTTTATTGCGTTTAAAATTTTTGATTTCTATCTTGTTTTCCTTTGTCTTGAGGAACACTTGTTCCTTGAGACCGTTGCTTAAAATTTATTGAGATTGTTGTCCTATGCCAAGGTCTTCTCGAATAGGAGAATTGTTTTCACCTGATTCCGAGCCCGAGAAAACTTTGCGTAAGACGACGCTTTTTAAAAGAAATTAAAGAGGCCGCTTCTCCCGTGTAAATTGAAAGTGCAAGAAAGTCTTACTTAGACGATCTTCAAGCTTTTGAAGAGGAGGATGTTTCTAGTTCATCATCTCCACCACCACCACCATCTCCAACCAAAAAGATGGTGAAACTTTCCGATCGTTCCAAGCCCACCGCGGCTATGCTCCCGACGGGTATCACTACTACCCAAATTACCGCCCCGGAGTTCGAGATCAAACCGGATTTCATTAGCCTTGTGGAGAGGATCCAATTTGAGGGAAGTCCTTTGGAGGATCTCAATTTGCATGTTCAAAACTTTTGTGACTATTGCTCCATGATTCGAAAAACGGGAGTCATTCAAGCTCAAATAAGGGACTTTTCCCTTTCTCTTTGAAGGACAAGTCAAAACTATGGATCAATAGCCTTGATCGCACCACATGGGAATCACCAATTGGGAAACTTCCGCTTTTGCTTTCTATCAAAAGTTTTTTCCACCGAAAAAAACTCAAACCTTGAGGAGTCAAATCACGGGTTTACGTCAACAAGCTCTAGAGAGCTTATATGAAGCTTGGGAAAGGTACAAGGAATTGAAAAAGCAATGCCCACATCATGGGTTGGATGCTTGGTTCCTACCTATAACATTCTACAATGGACGTTGTGCCGAGTCGTGAAGAATTCTTGATTCAGCCAACAATGGGCGGTTTGATCAAATTGACAAGGATATTGCTCATGCCACGATTGAATCCATGGCGATTCATGATGCCCAATATGTCAACTCCCGGAGTACATCTATAAAAGTTAAAGAGGAAGCTTCCGACAATACCATTTTAAAAGCTCAAATTTTATTGCTCCAAAAAACGTTGGAGGCTCAATATGCGGTGGCCTCACTTCAACAACTCAATGCCGTGTCCTCTACTAGTCAAATTTTTGTTTGCAAAGGTTGTGGAGGTACGGGTCATTACACCGCTCATTGCCAAGCTACAATTGAGGAGGTAAATACTTATCAAAGTTTTAGACAAAGTTCATTTCCACCGGGTACATTTTCAAATACTTATAACCCGAACACGAAATTTCACCCGAACGTGTCTTACAAAAGTAACAATGTGCTTAAATCTCAACCTCAACAACAACAACAAAATACCTATGTTCCACCACAACAAAGGTACAATTACCCACCGGCCTATCAAAATCAAAACCAACAACAAAGGCCAACTCAACAAAATTTCCAACCAAATCAAGGTCCACCACCCCAAAATGTCCAACAAAACAACCAAGGGGGGAGTAAACTTGAGGCCTTGGTAATGTAAATGGCTAAGACCCAAACAAAATTGCTGGCTCAAATACAAAAGAGTGACCAAGCTCATAATGCTACAATCAAAATGCTAGAGCAACAAATGGCTCAACTAGACGCATCTAGCTCTCAAAGAAAAATGGGTCAATTGCCACCTCAAAGTGAACAACCATATGATACCATAAATGCGATTACGTTGAGGATTGTTACAAGATATGATGAGACACCCATGCCCAAGGAAGATGAGGAGGTACTTGTTGAATTGGAAGTTTCTCCTAAACCTAAGAAAGGTGAGGATATTCCACAAAAGTGGATGAACCAATTGTGGTTGAAGAAGTCAAAGATGTGGAGGATGCTCCTCCAAATAAAGATGTTGAAGCAAAAGTGCCGGAAAAAGTCAAAGTGCCTTTCCCTCATAGATTGGCAAAGCATCAAAAGAATACTCAATTTGGTAAGTTAATGGAAGTTGTGAAGAATCTCCAAGTAACCGTTCCTTTTTCCGAATTAATTACTCAAATTACTTCTTATACTGAATTTATGAAAGACATTTTAACTAAGAAGAGGACTTTTGACGATGTCGAAACTATAGCATTCACCGCCGAGTGTAGTGCTCTTTTGCAAAGCAATTCCCCTCCTAAGTTAAAAGATCTCGATAGCTTTTCTATTCCATGCACAATTGACACCTATACAATTGATAAAGCTTTATGTGATTTAGGTACTAGTGTCTGTAGATACCTCATTTCTTCACCTCTCGCAAACCACCCGGTGATGATTGGGCCGCATGTTTGCTACGCTAAACTTCAAATTTTCCAGTGATTTTTGGATATGTTGTCACATATATTATTTTGAGATAACCTGTAAATTTTCATAATTTTTGGACTTCTTATGCTCGAAAAATGGATTTTTCATTATTTAAATCGGATTTAGATGTAAAATAGGTTAATATGAGATAAATTTCGAATCTGGTCATAGAAATTTAGTATGTTGTCACATGCGATTTTACAAGATGTGTGTAAAATAATAGGCTATAGTGAAGTCTTTTTGCATGATTTATGGATTTTTGAAGAAAAATAGCACGAATAGTGACATTATTAGTGAAATATTAGTAAAACATACTCTATGACTAAGGAAAAACATCATATGTTGCATTTTATTATCTTTTTCAGATCTAAAATTGAAAAGTTGATGAATATATTTTTTCACATGTTTTTATGATTATTTAGTTAAAACCGATAAACCGCAACATTGTTTTTCCGGGATAAATTTTCAAATTTTTAACCTAAGTTTTTGAACATTATGAGTGTCATGGTATTTTTCCAGAATGTTCATGAGTTTAAATTTCAAATTTCAAATTTATTTGAAATTTTGTGATTTATTTGAAGTTTATAGCTTATTTTTATAATTTTAAGTCCATTAATGAACAATTTTTGGTAATATGAGTTAATTATGGTCAAATAATTAGTGAAGACTAAATTTTGAGTCCTAAGTGGTTAGGGTAATTAACTTATGCATAAATATGAATTTATGTAATTTTTGTGATTATAAAATGTTGAATCACGCAAATCCGTAAAAACCGAGTAATATACGATATTGGCTATTTAAAGGCGATTTAGCATAAAATTGGGCATGTTCATACATATTATAATGCTGCATTTTCTTTATGATTGTCATAATTTTAATTTATGTAATTTTTGAATTATGTAATTTTACTTAGTATGGCCTTAGTTTTAATTGGTATTACCCGAAATGTATGGGAATATCGATTCGGTTGTATTTTTTATTGTGATCTCGTATCACCGTCTTGTAATTTAATAAATTTATTTTATTATAGTTGCAAATGTATAATAGGAAATTATGTAATTTGTTATGTAATTTTATTCATTCCGGAGTTCCCAAAGACGGATTTCTTCAAGATGGCGATACATAAAGACGGTGTTACCTCGAGATGCGTGCCACAACCGAAGTTCAAGGGACCAATGGAGTTGGTTTCCGTATATGTAATAGTTAAATAGTTTTCTATTTTAGGAAGGCCATACTAGGATTTATTTTTATGTTTTGCATTTTATTTATATGTCACATGCATCGCTAAATCGCCATAACTAAAACATGCATCCTCATCCAATCGAGTTCATCGACCGTGTCAATTAAAATTATCGTAGTTCACCGCTTTAGTTCACTTAAAATGTGATAGATAATAAATTGACATGACCTCTCGCTAAAACAATCAATTGAGACTTAGCCTTACCAAATAGTAGAAACCATGAAAACCTATTTCGCGAGGGAGTGCACTCGGCCATCCCGGGGTACAAACCTTGTTACGTAGGGGAAGTGGGTGATGAATGTCTATCCACCAAATTCATGTTAAAAAGGGGTATTTCGGCACACCGTGCCCTAAGTTGATATGGGTTTGGATTATGGACACATTTATTCGAAATTTGGGTTGTACTCAACGAAAGTATTCACGACGATTTCCGGATGTGTTTCGGGCTAGAGATGAATATTAATGTAAATATCATCGACCAAGAGTTCTAAAAGTGGAATCGATTAAAAGGTTAATCCACCGAGTTATGTTAATAAAGGGTATTTCGGCACACCGTGCCCTAAGTTGATATGATTTTGGGTCTTGGAATCATTTCATATAGTTGGGTAGAGGTCACTATATAAATGCTCATATCTTGTTAAATTTAATTACAAGTATGATTTAAAAAGACAAAATGTTAATATTTCCTTTCCTCCATATTTGTAGTTCATTACAATGAATCCATCAAACGCTACCGCACCGATAACTATTGAGTCTTACCACAATGTTCTTGACGACGTTTGCTCCAACAATGATTTCGACACTACTAGAGAACTTCATTTTGGGATAGGTTCGGATGGAAACCTTAACTTCATCACCTCTTCTAAACCACCTACTACTACTAGATCTCGTGTGAGCACGTCTCAGGAAGACTACCTCATACAATCTATAGGGTCTTTGTCTCTGGAAGATAAAGATGCCAAAACTAGTGGGAGCTCAAGCAATCAAGTTCTTGCTTCCAAGGGTAAAAGGTTCAAGAAGAAGGAAAAGAAAGTCAAAAAATTCAAGCAAGTTAATGATGAGTGCCATTATTGCTATGGCATGGGACATTGGCTTAGGAATTGTCCCGTATATTTGCGAAATATATGGGAAGGAATCATCACTCCAAAAGGTAAAATTCCTAAGGAAATTTATGTTATTGATATAAATTATACTTCCACTATGACATGGGTACTAGATACCGGTTGTGGTTCTCACCTTTGTAATCATTTACAGGGTTTAAGAGATGTGGAGAGGCTTAGCAAGGGAGATGTGGATCTACGCCTTGGAAATGGAGCTCGAGTAGCGGCCGAATCCAAAGGAACTTATGTTTTAGCTTTGCCTAACAGATTTGAGTTGTATTTACATAATTGTTTTTATGTGCCTACACTCTCTAAAAACATTATTTCAATCGCCATGCTAGACATGGACGGTTTTTGTTTTGTCATTAAGAACAATCGTTGTACTATTTCAAGGAACGACTTGGTTATAGGCCAAGCTTCCTCTATCAATGGCATTTACATTTTAGAGACCTCGAATCCGACTAATGATATCTATAACATTCAATCAAAGAAACTTAAATCAAGTGACCCAAGTGAAGCGTTCATTTGGCATTTTCGATTAGGTCACATAAACGAGAATCGCATCAAAAGATTAATTTCGACTAATGTGATTACACCATTTGATTGTCAATCATATGGTACATGCGAATATTGCCTACTTGGCAAAATGACTCGTAATCCTTTTTATTGGTAAAGGGACGCGAGCTAGTGAACTATTGGGACTCATACACACCGATGTATGTGGACCAATGAGTATCACCGCTCGTGGTAATTATGACTACTTTATTACCTTCACCGATGACTTAAGTAGATATGGGTATATCTATTTGATGAAGTATAAGAGTGAAGCATTTAACAAATTCAAAGAATTTCAAAACGAAGTAGAGAACCAATTGAACAAAAGGATTAAGGCACTACGATCCGATCGTGGTGGAGAGTATCTTAGCCTTGAATTTGATTCACACTTGAAAGGTTGTGGTATTATATCACAACTTACTCCACCCGGAACACCACAACTTAATGGTGTTGCCGAAAGGAGGAATCGAACCTTACTTGATATGGTTCGATCCATGATGAGTCAAACCGAGTTACCGAACTCGTTTTGGGGATTTGCAATTCAAACCGCAATAAAATCTTTGAACGTAAGTCCATCCAAAGCAACTGAAAAGACTCCATATGAGATATGGAGAGAAAAGGTTCCAAATATATCCCATATGAAAATTTGGGGTTGTGATGCTTATGTCAAAATTAAAAATGATAACAAGTTGGCACCACGATCCGAAAAATGCATTTTTGTAGGTTATCCCATGGCCTCACGAGGCTATTACTACTATAAGCCTCAAGAGAACAAAGTATTTGTGTCTCGCGATGCTGTCTTCCTAGAAAGTGATTTTATTTCTAGGAGACAGAGTGGGAGAAATTTTGAACTTGATGAAGTTCAAGAGCCACAAACCGAGATAGAGGCGCAAGAAGAAGTTCCGTCGTCATCTAACGCGGTTACTCCTCCTCCTCTTAGAAGAACGGGCCGAGTTATTCGCTATCCCAATCGATATGTGGGACTTATCGAAGAAGATGGAACACTCGATGTGTTACTTATAGATAGTGACGAGCCCGCCACCTACAAGGCCGCAATCTCTAGTCCAAATTCCTCCTTATGGCTTGAAGCCATGAAGTCCGAAATGGATTCTATGCATGAAAACCAAGTTTGGGACTTGGTAGATTTGCCTAAAGGGGCAAGACCTCTTCAATGCAAATGGATATTCAAAGTCAAAAATGGCATAGAAGGACATGATGATGTCTACAAAGCTAGGCTAGTGGCAAAAGGATTTACCCAAGTCCAAGGTCTCCATTATGATGAGACCTTCGCACCCGTAGCCATGCTAAGATCCATACGGATTTTGTTAGAGATTGCCACATTTCATGATTATGAAATTTGGCAAATGGATGTCAAAACCGCTTTTCTAAATGGGCATTTAGAAGAGGAGGTGTACATGATACAACCCGAAGGTTTTGTTGATTCTAAGAATCCTAACAAAGTGTGCAAGCTTAAGAGATCCATTTATGGTCTTAAACAAGCATCTAGAAGTTGGAATCATCGATTTAATCATGTGATAAAAGAGAATGGTTTCACTCGAAGTGTTAAGGAACCATGTTTATACATGAAATTCAGTGGGAGCAATGTTGTGTTCCTAATCTTATATGTCGATGACATACTACTCATTGAAAATGATATTCCAATGTTGTCTTCTGTTAAGAAGTGGTTAGGTAACCACTTCCAAAAGAAGGATTTAGGAGAAGCACAACGCATATTAGGTATCCGAATCCATAGAGATAGATCCAAGAGGATATTGGCACTAAGTCAAGAGTCTTATTTTGATAAGATTCTTCGACGGTTCAGCATGGACAAATCCAAAAGGGGATTGGTACCTATGGTAACCGGGACGATATTGAGCAAGACTCAATCTCCCTCCGAACCCCATGATGTTGAACGCATGAAGACGATCCCTTATGCTTCCGCTATTGGATCAATCATGTACGCCATGATATGCACACGCCCTGATGTCTCGTATGCCTTGAGCATGACGAGTAGATATCAAGGAAATCCAGGTGAGAGTCACTGGATAGCCGTCAAGAACATCCTTAAGTACTTGAGAAGAACTAAGATTCTATCCTAGTGTTTGGAGGAGACACTGAGCTGCGTGTTAATGGATACACGGACTCAAGTTTTCAAACAGATAGAGATGACATGAAATCACAAGCTGGTTTCGTTTTCATGCTCAATGGTGGTGCCGTAGCCGAGAAGCTTCAAGGAAGTCAGTAACCGTGGATTCTACAACGGAGGTCGAGTACATTGCAAAGATCGAAGTCGCTAAGGAAGCTGTGTGGATCAAGCAATTCACGGAAGGTCTAAAAGTAGTACCTACCGCCAATGATCCCATCACTCTCTATTGTGATAATAGTGGGACGATCTTCCAAGCTAAGGAGCCGAAGTCTAGTAATAGATCTAGACATGTACTTAGAAAATATCATGTAATAAGAGATTTCATTGAAAGAAAGGAAATTGCGATTTGTAAGGTTGGGACGGATGACAACATAGCCGATCCGCTCACCAAGCCTTTATCGCAGGCTAAACATGATGGACATATGGCGTCCATGGGACTTAAACGTGTACCAAGTCTATGTTAGATTTTGAAATGAAATAAAATTGTTGTTTTTGTTCATGTTCATAATCACATTTGTCTTTTATCTTTAATTTATACATTGTTACATCCAAACGGGTTGTGGTGACAATTGGATTCCATTAAAGTGAACACGGATTAACATAGTATTTGCCCATAGTCACTTGTATGAGGTGACGTCTCGAAGTGACTAGAATGTGATGCGATTGATGGCAAGTTCAAGTGCCATAGAGTTATGTGAGATGACTAGTCGATCACATATGCAGACTGTTAGGAACATTTTGTCGGGCCTAATGACCGCTTATAGAGTTCTGGCAAATTTATATAGCCTGGTCGTGGCGAGAGCTGCTATAGTATTCAAATGAGTCGATTCTTTTTACTAAAGACTATTCGCCTAAGATGGCACAGTTTCAGATTAACTTTGATTTGTGTTACTATGACCTTCGTAAATGGGGTCAAATGGGCATATTTTGGGTTATGATGGTGTTGGCTAGTCGAAGGGAATGAGTGCGATAGGAATTGTCCACCCCTAGTCAGGGTCATAACAATATCTCAGGGCCACTCGAGGAGTAATGAACTGGAAATGCGTGGCCACGCTCGGAATGTATCCATGGTGGATAAATCTAGTCAATCAGTTATTCTCCAGATCGAGGAAACCACTCTCGATATGATCACTTGCAAGTACGACCTGAAAGACACCTTGCATTGAGTGGGAGATAGTAATAGGACAAGAGAATTGGTGATGCACACTTGTCGAGGACAAGTGGGAGATTGTTGGAATATGTGTCCTCCGACAATAATGCGATCACGACTGTTGATCATGATGATCACATGTTTAAGTCTCATTATAAAGAATACAATTGGGAAGTAATTTCTTTACTGTCAACTGGTCCACACATATCGGTAATGATTGGCTGACTAGAGTTTGACATTACTGTCGTGTGACGGCGGTGATCAGTTGATCCCCTAGGTCATACCTATAGGGCAACACTATTAATTGATCATTTAATTAATCTTATAACGTTACGAGTTAATTAAATTACTTGAAAATTGACGTACGATTTTGGAAGTAAAATTTACGTATCACATTGAAATTTGATTAAATGAGATACGGTCTGAGTAATCGAATTGTATCATTGCTCAGATGAAATTATTGTTTAAGGAAACAATTAAATTTGAATGAATTATTATAAGTACAATTTGTTGTGATTTATAATTGGTAAAATATTTTGGTACAAGTAATTATGAATTACTAAAGTCGATTTTTGTACATGACGTATTTTTATTAATACGTTGATTTTTAATATGTTAAAAATACATAGCAATTTTATGTGACATGTGACATGTGACAAATTGACAAATCGACAAATTGACAAAGATAAAATGGAATCCATTTTATCCTCATATGGACCGAAATATTGGGTGTGATTAACATATTCTTATAATGTTAGATAAATTAGTGGAAGATGTAATCATTTTTCTACAACTAGGCATGCATACCTAGTGTCTCTTGTGGAAGAGCACCAAGCCCATGCATTGGCCTTCCTCCACCCTCCTACCCGGTTTCCCCTAGAAAAGAACAAAGGGTCTTTTGCTTAAAAATTGATCATTCACCATATGTATGTGTGTGTGATAATTTTCATTCATTCATCTTATCAAAAATATTTTAGAGAGAGATAAAAATATTTTTCTCCTTCCTTCCTCTTTCTCCTACCCAGTTTTAGGAGCTAAGACCAAATTATTTTGGGCCATTTTTCCTTACAAATTAATATTGTACTAGTATTTATAATATTGATTTTAATTAAGAGTGTGCTTTGGGTATAAATCCTTGGGAGAGATCCTACACTTGGGTCTTTGTTCATCCAAAAGGAAAGCTCAAGAATAAGAGAGAAGGAGATCTCTCTTGTGCCCTAAAACTGAAAATCCAATGTAAGGATGGAAGATTCTTCTCTTATTTTGATTATAGTTTGCATGCATAAGATCATTTATTAATTTTATGACAAATGAAATTAAAACATATATGAGTATGTTAAGTATATAGATCTACTTTTCTTTCAATCACCTGCAACATTAAAGCAAATTTAGGCCGCGTCACGTGACGACGAGCCTTGGTTAAGGGATTTTCGAGCCTTTGGAAGACCTGAAATGTAACACCCCGGTTTATAAAAGAAGTCCTCGTCAAGACATTCCCTCATAAAACGGACTGTTACCATCCCGGTTTCCCGAGGTAGTGAATAACAAATTAAACTCCAAGGCAATTTATGTAAAATTTTAACTTAGTTATTACAATTACTCTTTTCAACTCAAATTACAAAAACTGACATAATTAAAAGTGAAAGTCTTCTAAATGATGATCTAGCCACTAAGTCGTCTGATCCAATGTCTCACGCCCATCAAGCTCCCGTCCTATCTCTTAAACCTGTCAAATCTGCTCCCCATAAAACGGATCATCACAGGTGTTCACGAATACACAGGGTCAACCACGAGGTTGAGTAGGGAAAACATAATAAGTACGACAACAAAATGCATAACTTTATTTCCGATTCGTCACATACTCCACCTCTCCATATCACAGACCCTGAATAATCTCCACACCGTATCACAGACCCTGAATAATCTCCGCTCCATATCACAAGACCCTGAATAATCTCCGCACCATATCACAAGACCCTGAATAATCTCCGCACCATATCACAAGACCCTGAATAATCTCCACCCCATATCACAAGACCCTGAATAATCTCCGCACCATATCACAAGACCCTGAATAATCTCCGCACCATATCACAAGACCCTGAATAATCTCCGCACCATATCACAAGACCCT
Source organism: Silene latifolia (assembly GCF_048544455.1). Taxonomy (NCBI): domain Eukaryota; kingdom Viridiplantae; phylum Streptophyta; class Magnoliopsida; order Caryophyllales; family Caryophyllaceae; genus Silene; species Silene latifolia. The sequence goes on along the minus strand of NC_133532.1, from coordinate 77,039,928 downwards.
GAATAATCTCCACCCCATATCACAAGACCCTGAATAATCTCCGCACCATATCACAAGACCCTGAATAATCTCCGCACCATATCACAGAACATCCTCCAACTCCAATGCATATGAATGCTCAAAAGAAATTGATGCAACACGTTATATAAATCAATTAAATGATGAATCATAAAATCATGCCAGTTATCCGATATTGTACTATCATACTCAATATGATCAATTCAGTCAATCACCTTTCCGAATATAAATGATAACGTAAATCAACCACGAATCCAACCAACACAATCCAACAACAACGATATTAGGACAAGTGTATTTCCCCTACCTCAAGTGCCAGCAATCCAATTAAGCAGTCCAGAAATAAAGCAATGAATTGATTATCGATCCTTCACGAATCCGCCACCTAAAACAATTATAATATTTATAATTACTAACTACTAAATATGGAGATCTCTCAATTAGAAGTCTTCCCGAAATATAATCCCGACACCAACTTATGTCCGACTGATAATTAAAATAACCCGATTAGTATTTGACCCAACTTTCCCAAAATAGAAAGTTATTAAGGTATAATCTCTTAAAGTGGAAACCTTCCCAATATAGTAACTTTTCTCTTTTAACAACCCGGCTCAAAACCCGCCTTGAATTATTAATGTCTCGGGAATAATTTATTTAAGTGACCCGGGATTTAATTAAATAGCTCCTATGATAAATAAGATTAAACGAATTATACGATTTATAAATACCCGCATCCATCCTTAAACAACTCAAACAATCCCGACTCAAACCCGTCTCTAATTATATTAAATAATTCGGGAATTAAATTAAATAACCGATATGATAATTAAAAGATTAAACGGATTATTCGCTTAAGAGAAACCCGAATTAATTATTGAACAATCACAACCCGACTTAACCCGTCTTTAATTACTTTAATTAAATAACTCGGAATTTAAATTAATTAATTATTACAATGAATAAACAAATTATAACGATTAGACTTATGACCAAAAACCCGTTTCAAAACCCGAAACAACCCGTCATCAACACGTCTACTTCACACGCACTCCCACCCTTCATGCGCCGCCTACACCACCGCGACTACCACCGCACCTGCTCCCTACTTCAGCCCCACCACCAACGACTACCCCCACGTGGGTCGACTCCCGCCGGCGAGTCCCACCGTGGCCTTCTTTTGGCCTGGTTCACCACCACGCCTTCCCAAACACCCCTTTTCTCAACTCACCACCACCGCAACCTTTAACTATTCACTACCCAAACCACCACCACTCGACTTGCCACAAACCCACGACCACCGACACCACAACACCACCTCGTCGACCTCCCCCTAGTCGACGGTGGTGCCACCCAAAACCCACATGTCTAAACTCCTCTGAAAACCCGAGTAATCACCCGTTTATACCACCCAAGTCGCTGCTGCCTATTTCCCGCCATTAACACCACCAACAACCACCCTAAACACCACCAATACACTCTCCCTTTACCACCCATTACCAATACCCTGCCCACAACTACCCTAGACGCCATTAAAAGACACGAAATAACCCACCAAAAACCCGACTGAAAAGATGAAAACAGAGGAAATGGTTGATTCATACCTTTTTCCGCCACCTGAACAGCCACCTACGGCCGCCTAAGAACGTCGACGACCACCCCTAGCCCTTCCTTGCTGCACCGTGACCACCCATGCACACTCTCTCTCTCGAAATGCGTGAAAGATGATGTTTAGATCTGAAGAAAGTAGGTAGGCTGGTTGAGGCGTGCATTTGATTATTATGGTAGTATTTGGAAAGTTATGGGATTTATTATTCAATTAAGATTAGGTGTTAGGCGTGCATTTGTTTATTAAGGGTGGTGGGTAGTTTTTGGAAGGTTATGGTAGTGTGTTAATAATTCATACGGGTAGTGGTAGTATTTAGGTAGTGTTAATAATTAATTAAGGTTAGGTAAAGTATTATTAATTAATTAGATTATGGTACTTATTATTAATTAAGGTCAAATTGGCTGGACAGTTATTGGGTCAGCTCAACTGATTAGCTCACAATTCGAATTCTTATAAAACCGTCACAATTAACTTATATCAATACAACGCGAGTTAATTAAAATAACTTATCACAATTATCGACTTGATAATTTACCCGACTTAATTAGTAATATAAATTGTATAATAATTAATATATAATAATATCCATTTAATTAATAATATTCGATTAATTTATTATATAAAAATACGGGGTATTACAGTCTTTCCCCCTTAAAATGAACTTCGTCCCGAAGTTCGCTCCCATACTTAACAACAGAAAGGTATTGTATATTATACTTACGGACGTCGCGCAATTCTAACACGGTTAACACACTTTTGACCCATCAATTAAACGTAACAAATACGGAATGTTACATTCTGCCCTCCTAAAAGTAAACTTCGTCCCGAAGTTTAAATCATCATCTCTTAACCCAATTAACTATAACTAATAACTACCTGCGAACACAAATGTATAACACTATATAATCATCTGAGAACACCGTCATCTTCCATCTAAATTCCGATCTCGAACTCAAGTAACTTAATCACCATAGTCTCACTGGACCGCAAATGTAACTCGGCACAAAGGCCCCGCAACTCATAACTCAATACGAGTAGTTTAATCACACTCTCCTTTTACACATCAACCAACTACCCGAAGTAGAAGCAAAATATATAGAACTCATTTGCATAGGTACCCCACAATGAAACATCAACTTGGTCAAAACTACAATCTACAAACGAGTGCAAATTAAGCGTTAAGATTTTACAATCCTCCCCAACTAAAAACGTGGTTACGTCCTCGTAACCCTCATTATTATAACTAAAGTTCTCAATTACTGCTAACAACTGAAAGAGGATGAAAGATTCACAACTCACGCTCAAGTTAGCTAATCTTTACCAAGGACAATCAATATTCAAACTCTCTAAAGGAAGTTACCGTTACCAGTAAAATCATTAGTAATTATCCATTTTACCAATCGTTGTAATCTCATGCTTTAGAAACATAGGGGATTAATCACATAAGAAAAAGAATTAAGGTCAACATTTGATAAATCGATTTATATGAATTTATAACTTAATAGGTTCAATCTGACTTTCCTTTACTTAATGGTATAGATTTAGGTCACGACACAGAATTCTCAATAAAATGAAGACAACCAGCTTCGCAGTACTTATCATCCCAGGAATATTTTCAATCCTCATAACAATTTGGGTTTGGTATTTATTCACGAATGACGAAAGCGCCTTGATTGACAAATTCTACAAACATATTGGTTGAGTCAAACAAGCGAGTAAACCTCGATATTGGAAAGTTAACATACAAGACTATCATGCATAAAATTTCGTTATTGGTATTGAATATATTTAACTGCACCCAACACAATGACATAACAAATTAAATGTATTTCACTATACCAACTTCACAATATCCGTTATATGTTATGCTAATATCAACCTACCATGTTAACACCTAACTCCTTTAAATCACCACATTCATTTCCTGTTCGGACATTCGTACTAACCACAACCCACCAATTCACTTCATGAACGAATAACATGACTAACTCGACCCACCACTTGTGACTCCGTTCTAATTTCATTACTCCAGACTTAGCAACTATCACGAAACCATTCAACCAGACACTAGCTGGAAACCTCCTTCCGAATTTATACTCACACGACAAAATTTAGTTTCATTTTCAAAACCTTTACTTTCATATTGGACGGTGATTAAATTCTTAATATACTTCTTATAACATAGCCATATATAGAATTCCTTTACAACTTACTACGAGACTCGAACTCAGGTAACTTAATTCAATTCCTTCCAACAAAACAAGCTTAGGTGCCGACTCATATATCATAATTTACAGGTTCATCTTATTCATTTTAATCCTATCTTTACTAATGAACGGCTATCACCTCAACATCAGGGTTTTAGTTGTGCTTCATTACTCAGTTATATTCACGGCTCAATTAAACGTACTTTAACGACTATCCTTTAAACCAACGTGTATCATGTGAATCATCAAAGGGTTATCCCATTATAATATTGCCCACATAGTTATCATAAACAATTTTTATTAGAATATAATTAATAGTGATGACTCGAGAATCTAGATATACCAATCGTCGTATTATATCCAACAATTTCCTTTATATCATACTCCTACAATTGTAAGAATCTCTTTAGCATTTTATGACGATCTAATGACGATCATTTCCAATAAGAAATAGCACACTGTTTATTATCGTGTCACAGGTTTAGGTTCAATTGAAATCATTTATTGCGATGAATATAATAATTATAACTATGGGCACACAACTCATATGGAAGACATTAGCATTCAGATGACACTCTACACGTGTGATCATTTAAACACAATCATTACTACCATCCATGTGTAAACTTTTAAACATAATCATTGTAATTATTCATGTGAGTATATTAGCACAATTAAATTACTTTTAATACCATCAACTTTACCAAATTACTTTTAATATCATCAACTTTACCAAGATACGACAATATAGTTTTATATTTATATGTATCCGACCACCATGCAATTATGATGAGCACCCAGAGATATCACCACGTGTCAAATGTATATTAATATATGTAAATAACTGGACTCGTATAAACATTTCACCCTCGATTAAGAATCAATTTAAACTATTCAATTTCACTCATACTATCATGCCAACAATATTATCAATTAGGTTTTAATTCTATCACTGGTTGAGGTACATAACTACTGAACATGTGCGCTACAATCGTCATGTTGACATTAAAATTTTACATTCCTAAGGCTCATGAATTAATCAAACAACTGTATGAAAATTCAACATAGAATGCACATTTTAAATGTTTTGATTTACGTTGTACCTTCCAAAAATCACGAATAAATAATTGTACGATTAAAACTTGATTCATATTACTTTTATAAAACACGGTGAGTTCAAAACACAGGGAAAAAGAATTAGATTTAAAGCACAAGAATTCGGTTGGTCCAAACAAACATGTGGCAGCAATTGGTCTAAAATTTTGGGTCAGTTTGCAAAACTTATTATTTAATATAGAGACATCAAGAATTTTCGAGGCTTATCAATTTGAAAACATGTGCGAATTTTATGATCGGTGGGGTTGGAATTATGTGAGAATTATTAATGAAATTTAAATGTGGATTTTTAGAACATCATTGGTCAAGCGTCACTGCACAGAACTTCCTAATCCCATCTTACTAAAATCTTTATTTCTCCTAATCCGTATATCATATAAGCATGAAACCAACGTCAAATGAACACTAACTCACGAGGCTATCTTTCATAAAATTTTCACCGATAGGCAACAAACAGAAAAGAAATGGTAGTAAGGTCAATTAAAGAGTAACATCAACCAAAACAAGTTTCATCACTAAGTTTTTCATTTACTATGTTCCAACTCTTACAACCACACTATTGTTACTAACCCATACCAACTTAGATCTCACACTGTACCTACGTAAACATATACCCCATAGAATCCCTTCGCATCTCGATCTACCCATTACATCTACATTATGATTGCTATGACTAAAACAGGCAATTCAATAGCGTTTCTTATTACTATCACATTATTATCCTATCATGGCTTGGGATCACACAACCGCATATTACTTAGTCATATTAGTACTATCAGCACATCATTCAACATCCACCTAGGTAATTATCATCGACTCCCAATTATTTTCATGCTCACGACTAGCACAACACTTCATCGATTATTATCCTGAACTCGAAAATTTATTTCTCATTTCCCAACATTATATGATCACGTCATCATTCATACAAAATACTTACCGCAGCGTTGTCCTGTAGTATGGTTAGAATATATAGGTCTTAAGGTATATATCACTCGATTATGCAGTAATCAATGCATCAATCAACACTTAGGCAATGATGTAGAAATCTCAGGTTCAACCTCAAGCAACTATTCTACCCTTTTCTCTCGTATACCCTCAGGTGGTCCGAGTCAAACTGAGAGGGCCACTGGTTCGGTGTGAGGGGGCCCCTAACTCAAACCTTACCTCAGTGTGCTCCTAACAGTTCTATCCCGGTGTTCATTTTAATTAGACACATCCTAGGTTCATTGGGTTCATTGGTTTAGGCCTGAGGATCGTTCGCTCTGATACCACTTTGTAACACCCCGGTTTATAAAAGAAGTCCTCGTCAAGACATTCCCTCATAAAACGGACTGTTACCATCCCGGTTTCCCGAGGTAGTGAATAACAAATTAAACTCCAAGGCAATTTATGTAAAATTTTAACTTAGTTATTACAATTACTCTTTTCAACTCAAATTACAAAAACTGACATAATTAAAAGTGAAAGTCTTCTAAATGATGATCTAGCCACTAAGTCGTCTGATCCAATGTCTCACGCCCATCAAGCTCCCGTCCTATCTCTTAAACCTGTCAAATCTGCTCCCCATAAAACGGATCATCACAGGTGTTCACGAATACACAGGGTCAACCACGAGGTTGAGTAGGGAAAACATAATAAGTACGACAACAAAATGCATACACTACTACAAATGAGCACTTGGGCCACGGCTAAATTCGTGGCGCAAGTGCTAAATTTCCGTGGCTAAGTCATTTCGCCACGGGAATACCTTTCGTGACGCAAGTGGCCGTGGTAAAGAGATAGCCACGGGAAAAGCAAGAACGTGGCTATTTTTAAATTTTTGGCCACAGATTCTATCGTGGCTAATAAATCTCGTGGCCAAAAAAAATTCCCGTGGCGAAAAAATAATTCCCGTGGCAAACAATATATATGAAAATTAAATAAACAAAACGTAAAATAATTTTTTTTTTTTTCACAATGAATATTTTATCATATATGGAACCACGACAATCTAGATACTTGTTTCGCTAGTTAAGTCGATTCATTTGAACGTTATTTGGTTTCACCAGTCATGCATCCGTGCGCATCAGAGAGGCTTCCCAGGAGGTCACCCATCCCAACACTACTCTCACCTGAGCACGCTTAACAGTAGAGTTCTTTTGATGTGCTACCGAAATTGAAAGTTAACTTTGTTGATGTAATTATCACTTTGAATCCTTTTAAGTTTATTTTTTTCTTTCAAAACTTACCTTTAGCACTTTTTAATTATAAAAATGTAACATGATTTACAAATTCTTGTGAGAAAAACATTATTTTGGCCAAAACAATCAAATTTCGATGTTAACCTCCCGACTAATGATTTTGACGTAATTTTTTTGCTGAAGTCAGCAAAACCATTTTCTCCAAAAAGTAAATTTAATCTTGTTTTCCTAACATTTTTTTATTTCTTTAGTTTATCGACATTTTTATTTTATTTCTCTTGTACTCGATTTTTTGTTTATTTTTCTATGCAAATTCTATAGTATGACCGTCGTACTGCGATATGAAAAAATGTGACCATATTTTTGTAAAATAACGACCACTTTTTATAATTAAAGTTTTTTTCCTCAAAATGGTCACTATTAACCAAAAGTAGTCACTTTTTACCCGAGAAAAAACACGAAAAAGGTCATCGTGCACCGAATAGCTTATTTTTCTAAACTGATTTCCCTTTGTTATGATTTATTGTTTCTTTTCTCAAAATTTTCACATTATTGGCACATGTGACTTTAAATTATCATTATTTCTATATTTTCCCTGTGATGCGCTCATTTTCAATGAAAAACATTTCCATATTGAATTTTTATATTGATAATTTTTCCAATATGTTCTTTTCTTAATTGATTTGTGTGAGATCATTTTTTTTACTTTTATTTCTTAACGCATTTATTTTATTTAATCAATTTTGTAATCTAATTGTTGTTTTTTTTTTTACTCCTAAAAAAATTTTCCTGATTTTTTTCCTCAACAAGTTGAATTTTATATCAAATTCAAATTTTTATATAAATATCTTACAAATAAAGTTGTAAATATAATTTTGAATGAAACGGTTTGACAATATATTAATTTTAGATTTCTCTTAGATAGATGGTAAATAACTTATTTATTTAATTGATATGGTATGTCTTTAAATGTAATACGATCATTTAAGATTTTTATTCAAAATTATAAAGATTTAATTAAAAAAAGTAAAAGAAATTACTAGAAATTCATGACTTTAATAAACAAAATTATACTCCCTCCGATCCACACCAAATGTAACATTTAAAATGAATGATCCACACCAAAGGTAACATATCTTATTTGGCCTACAACATTACCAAGTTGTCCTTATATCCATTTCATATTTACACAAAATGTCATTACATATCCACATACCATCCAACAATTAAACCCACAATTATGTGGCCCACCTATTTTTTTTCCCTCTTTACCGTCACTTTTTCCACCTTTTTCTTAAATACTCAATTTTCCTCTATGTTACCTTTGGAACGGATCAAATAGAGTATATTAATACAAAATTCTTAAATTATCAATGTTTTGAAAAACATATAAAGCATAATTGTGATTTGTAAAAAATGAAAAAATTTAGACGATAAACTTTTCTTTGCTTACACATAAGTTTATAAAATTTTAAAATTGCTTATTAAAGTAAATAAAATAATAAAAAATATTAATTAAGTTAAAAAAAGTGTTTCCAAAATTTTATAGTTAAATGTGTTTTCATATTATTTATATTTGATTAAATTTCATTCAAATTTTGTATATTTTTAAAGCAAGTAATTTTTTTGGTTTGCCTTAACATGAAAATATCTTAATTTAAGTCGGAAAAGATACTCGCCACGGGTGTTGTTAGTTCGTGGCTAAAACAATTTTTGCCACGGAACATTTTGTGGCTAAATAAAATTTCGCCACGGGTGTGACATAGCTCATGGCTAAAATGATTATTTGCCACGGGTGTAGCCTAATTCGTGGCGCAAATGACTTTTTGCCACGGGAAAAGTTAACCCGTGGTATAAATTTTTTTTCCAAAATAATGAATAAGTTTTTCCCGTGGCTAAGCAGAATTTAGCCACGAGTTATAAATTCCCGTGGCATAATTCGTGGCGCAAGTGACAATTTGTTGTAGTGATAACTTTATTTCCGATTCGTCACATACTCCACCTCTCCATATCACAGACCCTGAATAATCTCCACACCGTATCACAGACCCTGAATAATCTCCGCTCCATATCACAAGACCCTGAATAATCTCCGCACCATATCACAAGACCCTGAATAATCTCCGCACCATATCACAAGACCCTGAATAATCTCCACCCCATATCACAAGACCCTGAATAATCTCCGCACCATATCACAAGACCCTGAATAATCTCCGCACCATATCACAAGACCCTGAATAATCTCCGCACCATATCACAAGACCCTGAATAATCTCCACCCCATATCACAAGACCCTGAATAATCTCCGCACCATATCACAAGACCCTGAATAATCTCCGCACCATATCACAAAACATCCTCCAACTCCAATGCATATGAATGCTCAAAAGAAATTGATGCAACACGTTATATAAATCAATTAAATGATGAATCATAAAATCATGCCAGTTATCCGATATTGTACTATCATACTCAATATGATCAATTCAGTCAATCACCTTTCCGAATATAAATGATAACGTAAATCAACCACGAATCCAACCAACACAATCCAACAACAACGATATTAGGACAAGTGTATTTCCCCTACCTCAAGTGCCAAAGAATCCAATTAAGCGATCCGAGAAATAAAGCAATGAATTGATTATCGATCCTTCACGAATCCGCCACCTAAAACAATTATAATATTTATAATTACTAACTACTAAATATGGAGATCTCTCAATTAGAAGTCTTCCCGAAATATAATCCCGACACCAACTTATGTCCGACTGATAATTAAAATAACCCGATTAGTATTTGACCCAACTTTCCCAAAATAGAAAGTTATTAAGGTATAATCTCTTAAAGTGGAAACCTTCCCAATATAGTAACTTTTCTCTTTTAACAACCCGGCTCAAAACCCGCCTTGAATTATTAATGTCTAGAATAATTTATTTAAGTGACCCGGGATTTAATTAAATAGCTCCTATGATAAATAAGATTAAACGAATTATACGATTTATAAATACCCGCATCCATCCTTAAACAACTCAAACAATCCCGACTCAAACCCGTCTCTAATTATATTAAATAATTCGGGAATTAAATTAAATAACCGATATGATAATTAAAAGATTAAACGGATTATTCGCTTAAGAGAAACCCGAATTAATTATTGAACAATCACAACCCGACTTAACCCGTCTTTAATTACTTTAATTAAATAACTCGGAATTTAAATTAATTAATTATTACAATGAATAAACAAATTATAACGATTAGACTTATGACCAAAAACCCGTTTCAAAACCCGAAACAACCCGTCATCAACACGTCTACTTCACACGCACTCCCACCCTTCATGCGCCGCCTACACCACCGCGACTACCACCGCACCTGCTCCCTACTTCAGCCCCACCACCAACGACTACCCCCACGTGGGTCGACTCCCGCCGGCGAGTCCCACCGTGGCCTTCTTTTGGCCTGGTTCACCACCACGCCTTCCCAAACACCCCTTTTCTCAACTCACCACCACCGCAACCTTTAACTATTCACTACCCAAACCACCACCACTCGACTTGCCACAAACCCACGACCACCGACACCACAACACCACCTCGTCGACCTCCCCCTAGTCGACGGTGGTGCCACCCAAAACCCACATGTCTAAACTCCTCTGAAAACCCGAGTAATCACCCGTTTATACCACCCAAGTCGCTGCTGCCTATTTCCCGCCATTAACACCACCAACAACCACCCTAAACACCACCAATACACTCTCCCTTTACCACCCATTACCAATACCCTGCCCACAACTACCCTAGACGCCATTAAAAGACACGAAATAACCCACCAAAAACCCGACTGAAAAGATGAAAACAGAGGAAATGGTTGATTCATACCTTTTTCCGCCACCTGAACAGCCACCTACGGCCGCCTAAGAACGTCGACGACCACCCCTAGCCCTTCCTTGCTGCACCGTGACCACCCATGCACACTCTCTCTCTCTCGAAATGCGTGAAAGATGATGTTTAGATCTGAAGAAAGTAGGTAGGCTGGTTGAGGCGTGCATTTGATTATTATGGTAGTATTTGGAAAGTTATGGGATTTATTATTCAATTAAGATTAGGTGTTAGGCGTGCATTTGTTTATTAAGGGTGGTGGGTAGTTTTTGGAAGGTTATGGTAGTGTGTTAATAATTCATACGGGTAGTGGTAGTATTTAGGTAGTGTTAATAATTAATTAAGGTTAGGTAAAGTATTATTAATTAATTAGATTATGGTACTTATTATTAATTAAGGTCAAATTGGCTGGACAGTTATTGGGTCAGCTCAACTGATTAGCTCACAATTCGAATTCTTATAAAACCGTCACAATTAACTTATATCAATACAACGCGAGTTAATTAAAATAACTTATCACAATTATCGACTTGATAATTTACCCGACTTAATTAGTAATATAAATTGTATAATAATTAATATATAATAATATCCATTTAATTAATAATATTCGATTAATTTATTATATAAAAATACGGGGTATTACAGTCTTTCCCCCTTAAAATGAACTTCGTCCCGAAGTTCGCTCCCATACTTAACAACAGAAAGGTATTGTATATTATACTTACGGACGTCGCGCAATTCTAACACGGTTAACACACTTTTGACCCATCAATTAAACGTAACAAATACGGAATGTTACATGAAACCGCTCTTTTATCGCCATCTTTGGCCATATTCTCACAAACCCAAACACTCATGTGTTAATTTGGGTCAAGTCAAGCCTAATTTGAAGCCTAGTCTTGGGTTCAAGTCGAAATTTCGGCAGCATTTCGTTATAACGGCGATTATGCCCTAGAAAAGTATCCTGAAAAAGCTGTCACAAACCAAAATTCCGAGATGGTAAGAAGTTTACCCATCATCCAAGGATCCGAAATATCAAGTTTCATCGCAAATGGACAATCCTAAGGCTATTTTCGAAGCAATTTACGGTTTAGCTGTGAAACCGTCTCAAATTCACTCAAGGGCTCAAAACTCAACGAAAATTCGAAACAAATGCATGGTTATGTTCCTTATATTACCAATTACCCGTTTCTAATGTCAATTTGACAAGGCAAATGCATTTGGGGGAAAATCCCCAAATTTTCGATTGATTGGGGCATAAACCCTAATTTTTTCGATCCAAAATTGAACAAGTACGGAAGATTAATGCAAGAATGAGACGCATAACTCGATTAGTCATGATTAATGCAAGATTTTGGATCAAACCTTGGCGGAAATGGTTAATATTTGAGAGAGAAAAAGAGGATTTATGTTTCGAACAAATGAACACAACCCCTCCGTTTATCGCGTTTTTACGTAGAAAAAACGCTTTGGGGAACAGACGCAGCAGGCGCTGCACCTATTCCAAGAGACGCAGCTCTTGCTGCGCCTCTTCCTTGTGTTCCCTCCATACGAGTTTTCAAAAATTCGTTATGAGTTCGTTATTTGTGGGCCCATCTTTGGTGCGCCTCTTCCTCGATGCTATTTTATTCTTTTGGTCCGTGTGACGATTATCTTTCGTTCCGGCCCGCATTTCTAAGCCAGCAGCAGACTATTACACGTTATTTATTGCTTCCAAGACCCTTACTTGTCACAACGAGCATTTTTTCCTTCACAGGTGTTTCGACACGCCTTCATTATTTTTCCCCAACGAGAGTAAGCGGATAGACTTCCTCTCTCGAGACATGGAGATTAATTCCCGATTATGTTCCCCAACGAGAGTAAGCGGATAGACTTTCCCTCTCGAGACATGGAGATCAACATCAAACCCTCTTTTTTCTTCCGAAGTTTGTTCGAAGCTGAACATGAACAAATTTCTCCCAGCAGTTCCCGCCTGTGTCCTGCTACTCACAACATTTCTTGCTTCCCCTCGGAGTGCGACGAAGGTGTCGTTCTCCGTAAGTTCCCAAACCAATAGAGTTCCTACACTCGCGCCTTGATTACCCCTTAAGTTGAACTTATATTTGACCTCCTTCCCGACGATGCTTTTCTTTAGGGTCCCACACCCTAGCACAATCCTTATATATCTTTTAGGTCTTACCCTTAGCTCCTACGCTTACCCTTACGCAACTCCCGAAAACATCTCGAGAAGAAGTCTCAGGTATGGTCTCTTCTTATGGCTGGCGAGCCTCCTTACGTAGTCTAATGGACTTTAAACGACCCTCCCCGATAGTCGACAGACTCTAAAATGTTCCCGACGATAGGTCCTTGGCTCGGACCCTTGAGCGCCTCGCGTCGCCATAGTCGTCAGGTTGTAATCTTCGATTGACCTGATGGCTATACTTTGACTTTCGCCTTGTCCAAGCCTCAGTCAAAGTGGGGGCTCTGTAGATACCTCATTTCTGCACCTCTCGCAAACCACCCGGTGATGATTGGGCCGCATGTTTGCTACGCGGAACAATTTGTGACAGTTCGTAAGTTTATCGTCAAGTGATTGCTCAAATACTAATGTCTACCTCTTAGTTGTCATCTACATGCCGATACGGTCGTTTTGACAGTAATTAGAGTACATTTGGAGTCCGGGCCTGAAACCGTCTTGATTTTCCGATAACCATTAAATCCCGAGTCAGAATGTTCTGGAATGTTCTGGATATTTCTATTCCATATTTTATAAATATTTCACAATCTTTATCCTTTGGTAAACAATTTCCCGTAATATTCACACAAGATATTAAGTTAAACCGAATTATTCCGTCCTTCTATAACTCAAACACGGAAATCTTTCTTTCGCAGGAGGAAACCACTTGGGAACAGACGCAGCAGGTGCTGCGCCTCTTCCAAGAGACGCAGCGATGGCTTCGCGCCTCTTCTTCCAGTCCTTTTTGCGTGTTTTTCGTATCTTTTTTCATATCTTTCTGAGATTCACTTCCAAAGACTCTCCGAAACCTTAATTCCTTCACGTGATTAGTATAAATAGGAGCCTTTGCTCCTCATATTTCTCACGCGAGTGTCCGCCCTTCTCTTCTCCTTTTGCATTCTAGACCATTGTTCTTACTTTTTGGCGTCTACGTGCTTGAACATTCGACCACGTAAGCTCGGATCCTTCTGAGTACCATCCTCGTTTGCATGACCGACTAATTTGACCAACTCCACAATCCATCAATATAATTAATCTAATCGTTTTCCTCTTACGAGGGCACTTTCATATTTGCATTATAGTTCGAGTCGAGCATCGCTAATCGATAACTTAGTCCTTCTCGTTTCGTCAAACATGTAAGTCTGAGGCTGTATAATCTCTCTTTTATTATTGTTCTTTACTTTTTGTATCATCATTAATGTAAGGTTTATGTCGAAAATACCTCCTTAAAACCGATTTCTAAAACCGTGCTTTAAAACCCTTTTTACGGATTTCGAGAAGACAAACCGTCGAGAAAGGACGCAGCAACTGTTGCGCCTCTTCGTGAGGCTGCCACAGTTCCTGCTTCCTTTCTTCTTCCTTCGTCCTCTGTGATTCGTTCGTCTTTTGTTTGTCTTTGTTTGTTCTTCAATTTCTTGACATGATAGCATATTAATTTCACATGTATATTAATTATCATCATTGATATGTTTAATTCGTCATTTAAATCCGACTTAAATCCCTTATAATCTCATATTTGCGGGTTTTCGTCATTAAATTCAATCCGGGTTGTAGGAATTCAATTCGTTCATATTGAGTTTCTGGAATTCGATCTTTGATATATTTTCATCCATATTCGTCATTAATTTGTCATTAATTCATCATGTCTAACTTATTTTGTTCACCCATGTCACTAATCAATCATTCATCCATATAATTAATTCGTTTGCATCCGTCTCATCCATGTTTTATTGTTTTTATGACCTTAATCATATGTAAATAACCTGTTAATCACTTTCATCCGAGTTAGTTATCATAATTAATCATTTAAATTCACCAATTAATATTAAAGATTTACAGTTCCGGCTTCACAGCCAGAACTCACCCTTGGAACAGAGACGCAAAGAATCGGCCGCGCCTCTCTTCCAAAGGGCGCGATCTGTTGCGCTGTTCCAGTTGAGTTCTCTCTCAACTCCGTTGTTGCTTGGCCTAGTTTAATTAGCTTACGTATAATTAACTATTACTCGTATTATCATCTTCTGACTTGTTCGTTGATTCATTCTTTTATTCTTTTTCTCAAATTATCCGTTTTAAAGGTATTTTTAACATAAATTGCCTAATCCGATGTAATTATTGTAATTTTTTATTATCGTAATTTTCTTATTGCATTTATCATTGAATTTTATATCATTTGTATGTTCTCACATGTAATTGAACATTAAATCCTACTTCGACCCAATTGTTTGCTAATTACGTGTCAACCGACTTAGTTAATTCTCACATGCTAGGATCAAAACTTGGATGTTGCATTGCATGCATATAATCGACAATATATCGAGTATAGACGATTTTCCCTAATCATTAGTAGAGGCCGCTATCGAGGCGGGCGGGGTTAGGTGTTCGATCAAAAGAGCTTCCTAATACGTACCCTCACCCCTTACTCCAGATCTCTGTGAACATCCGTGTTCATTGGCATCCACGAGAGTCATTCTAGACATAGAATGCTAAGGGTAACGATTGCTTAGTGTTCATGTCACTACTTTGTGTCTTGACATGACACGAGGTATTCGAACGGTTCCAATTTCCCATAAAAATTGGTGGCGACTCCAACAAAAATGCAAACGCTTGTTCTCTTCCTCCCAAGCGCCCCCGTGGGCCCCCCCGCTGTCCACAGTGTCAAATTGCAAATGGCGGATCGTTCTATAAAACACCCTTTGAGAGTTTTGGAGGATGTGCCCGTAAAAGTTGGTAAGTTTTTCATTCCGGTTGATTTTATTGTTCTTGACATGGCCGAAGATGCCCAAATCCCAATCATTTTGGAAAGACCCTTTCTACATATCGCGGGTGCATTATTGATGTCAGGAATGGTAAGTTAACCTTGGAAGTGGGTGACGATAAGGTCACATACAACTTAAATAATGCCATGAAGAGTCCAAAGATAGAAAAGTCTTGTTATTCTATTGACATTTTGGATGTTGTTGATATTGTCATAGAAGACTCTATAGCTCGATCTTTGGATAAAGATCCTTTGTAGGCACTCTTGCTATTGGAATCATTTGCAGGTGATGATGATATTGGAAATAAGGAGATGGATGCTTTGGAGCATGAATTGGATGGAAAAGAGCTATCTTTGGAGGAAAGCTCACAATTTGTAGGTTTGGTTTCTACGCCTCAAGACCTTGAGGTACAAAAGCCCAAACTTAAACCCCTACCCTCTAATTTGAGATATGCTTTTTTAGATAATGAGGAGATG
This sequence comes from Silene latifolia, assembly GCF_048544455.1. Taxonomy (NCBI): domain Eukaryota; kingdom Viridiplantae; phylum Streptophyta; class Magnoliopsida; order Caryophyllales; family Caryophyllaceae; genus Silene; species Silene latifolia. The sequence continues at coordinate 77,023,460 of NC_133532.1, read as the reverse complement.
TGTCTGGTAATTTTTAGTGCTAATTTGAGTGAGAGTTAATTGTCTTCATTGCTTAATGTTTTAAAATCTCACAAGAAAGCCATTGGTTTTAAACTTGACGATTTTAAGGGAATAAGCCCGGAATTTTGCATGCATAGAATCCATCTTGAGGAACACTATAAACCATGTGTCCAAGGTCAAATACGACTAAATCCTAACATGCAAGAAGTGGTAAAAGAGGAAGTCATTAAATTGTTGGACGTGGGAATTATTTATACAATTTCCGACTCAAAGTGGGCCGGTCCAAGTGATTCCTAAGAAAGGAGGAAACACCGTAGTAAAAAAATGATAAAAATGAACTCATTCCGACTACAATTGTGACGGGATGGCAAATGTGTATTGACTATAGGAGGCTAAATTTGGCTACCAAGAAAGACCACTACCCATTACCTTTAATTGACCATGTAACACCCGTAATTTCCGTAATATATTTCTTTAATTTTATTTTCCCATATTTCGAATTTTATTTTCCGGGAAAATATCTGTCTCTTGTCTTTTTAGCTCGTTGGGTTCGAAAATGTTGAAGACCCGCTCTTTTCTTGGGTCTCACGTGATTTTTGTTGGAGATGGGTGAGTTTTGGGCCTAAGCTTGGAATAAACCCATGAGCTTCTTCTATAAATAAGAAGGGAAACCAAACCCTTTTTTCTTTTCTAATAATTCTCACAAAACCCTAAACCTAGTTTTCTCTCCTCTCTTTTTCTCTCCCTTTGTGCCGCGCGAGATCTGGCCTAGGGTTTCGTGCCGCCCTTCCTTTTTCTTTCGCTCTTCATCGTTCATGTGCCTAGATCGATCCTATTCCTTGGATCTATCAATCTTCGTCATAAGTTTCGTAGTTTACGCGTTTATTTAATATATTTATATAGTAAGTATATTTATTAGATTCGTTCTTCTTTAAAACGTGTGAAACGACAATGAATGCATGGATGTTGCTCCTAGAGAGGACGTTTATATCGTTGAAGACGATCATTAGGATTATTTGCGTAAAAAGGTAACTAGGTGTTTGATGTGACTCATATTTGAGCACATTTAGTCCCCGAATTTACCTCGCTCCCATGCTTTATAGTGCATAACTGGGTCATTTACTATCTTTAGTTTCCTATTTTGCATATTCTTTGAGGTTTTGTCCCCTTGATAGGAAAGAAGTGCTAACCTTGCATGTACATAGCGAAATGGAGCTAAATTGATCGCATCTAATGACCAAGCATCAAGGAGAAGACAATACTAGAAGGCCTATGTAGATAATAAAGTTAATTGGGCAATGATGAAAGGATCCTTGCATCCTTAACACAATTCTTGCGGATCGTTAAGGAGCAAAAAGAAGAGAAGCTGTCTATCCCAGGATCCGAGCGGATTGTCCATAATCCGGGCATCTCTGAGCAGCAAGTCCCGAGCTTCTTGTGCCCAGGACGAGCGTCCCACATCATCTCAAGCCGAGCGTCTCATCTGTGATCCGCTCAGATCACAAGTCAGTACCAACCGTGCCACAACTCAAAACGCGCAGGACAAGCATATTGACGAGGGACTAGCAAGACGGGTATGCTCATTTTCTCCGAGAGAAGCATTTACTCAACTTTTTTTAGGGTCTTAATAGTCATTTAAGCCCTTAGTAACCCTAATTTTTGTACTTAACCTTTAGTATAAATACCCCTTTGTACTACCTAGATTAGCATGCTTCCTTAATCAATTCTTAGTGTTCTCTTAATCCATTCTTAATACTCTCAAATTAGTTGTAATACAATTCATCAATATTAATCACATCTTAATTTCTTCTTAATTTCTTTATTGTTCATCATTTATTTTGGGTAATTAGAAGATCATTTCGGTTTATTGGGAGATTGACAACCTTCCATCAATCATGAAGTACTTCTATTATTCTTTGCTTTATTATTTTGGAATCTCTATAGGTGTAATTCTCTTAACTCTTGTTTTAATTATTGTTAATCTTTCTTACTTGTTCATCATGTTTTGCCTTGTTAGTATGATTGACAACCTTGTTAGCATGTTAAACTTGATAATGAGTGAGTAGTTTCCTTAGCTAGGGTTAATGGGGAATTAGGGGAAACTAACATGGGGAATGATTCATGCTTAATCTAATATGTTTTCATAATTTATTTGCTTGCTTGTTGTGATTTCAACTTATGCACATGTTATGTTTGATGAAATGCGAGCCTATGAATCCTTGCATTTTTTGATCCATCACCTATCTTTTCGATGAGGCTTATAAGAATATAAACAAACTCGAGCCTCATTAGACCATGCATATAGTTAAATAGGAAGAATTAAGTCGACTTGTAGGTGTTGTACAATCTTAACCGATTCGGCTCCGGGACCCAAACCTTCCTAGGGATTGTAAGCTTATTGATGCGTGCATTTTATATAGACTTTTACGGTCTCTTTTGGCACGCATTTCTATGTATTTGAGTGATATTATGTCACTTTATACCCCGAATAGGCTACTTTGTGCGTCTGTTGCTATTTTGCAGATTTGTAGCGGAAACCAACCTTTAGTGGCCTTGAGATAGAATTTCTGGAAGATGGACGGAAAAGAAGACGAAGGACTCGTGCATGGGAAAGCGTGAAGACGAAAGTCAACCAAATTAAGCAAGTCAGAACTACTACGGAAGCTGAGAAGTGACTGAAGATCTCGATCGACCTTGTCTGGCGGTCGATCGAGAACACAGAGGAACACAAGCCTTCGATCGAGCTGCCCTGTGCTCGATCGAATTGTTAAGCCCTCGATCGAGCTGTCCTGTGCTCTTTCGAGCTGTCCTGTACTCGATCGAGAGCCTTAACCTCTCGATCGAGAGGTTCTCCTTTACGTGGGCTATTAAAGCCCGTAGGTTAATAAATCAACTCGTGAGTTTTGTTATATAAACTATTAGACGAGTTGCTAGGTCATTATCTTTTACCTATCATTCAACTTTCCACATACATTTTTACTGCTTTTTACTGTTCATTGCTTGGAATTTTACGATCGGAGATTTGGTTGTTCTTTACGCCGGATTTGCTATTATAGTATAATTCTTTCCCTTAATCTCTTCTCTTGTTTATGTTTTATATTTGCTCTCTTAATTTCATTGTTAATTCTTACCTTAATCTCGTCATTGCTTTATACTGTTGTTACATCATGTTTTCCGTTAGTATTTCATCATTAGTTATGTTAGTTAACATAATTAGCATGCGTAGCTAATTTCTTTATATGCCGGGATGAGGGAAACCGTGTTAGAAGCATGTTAGGACGACTACTAGGGTAGTTATGCGGTAGGAATCAGGTCTAAGCAATTTATTTGTAGTTCGGTTGAATGAGTGCGCGCAGGAGACCGTCTGTTTAGTTAACCCCCGACCTGGATCGAAAGATTGGAAGGGTAGACTTGCTTAGTTCTGATAATTGACTCCTATGAGGGCGAAAGTCAAATAGGATGACCTTAGGGCGACTTTAGACCGAAAGGTGTAGTCGGGTTTGAGACCGAAAGGAGATAACCTAGCCCTTCCTACTAATAAACTTACGGACCTAGTTATTCCGATAGTGTGTGGAACATGGCAGACCGAAATCCTAGCATATCTCTCTCTATCTGATAGTTTATTTACGTCTCTCCCTATTTTTCTCTTATACCCTTATTTTCTCTTTCTCTTAAAACTTTAGTAGTTAGAATATCAAATTTAAAACCCCAAGTTTGTGACCGACAGATTAGACTACAGTTAATAGAAAATCCTCTCTGTGGATTCGACCCGACTTCCCTAGCTATTTATAGTATAGGCTTGTTGGCATTTATTTTTGGTGTTGAACGACACGCATCAAATTTTTGCGCCGTTGCCGGGGAGGCAACTTTTATTATCTGTATTGTTTATTTCTGTCTTGTCTTAAGGAATTTTATTTCCTTAAGACTGTTCTTATTTACTTCCTTTTAGCTGTGTATGCGCAGGTCTCGTAGGGGTGAATTAGTTGAGGCTGATCCTGAACCCGAAAGATCCTTCTTACGCAGAAAGAGGGAATTAGAAAGAGTTCGTCGGGAGGAAGTCTTGAGTACTTCTGACAGTTCGGTTATCGAGGAAACTTCTATTCGTGAGACTATTATTCCAGTCAAAATGCCTAATATCGCAAGTCATTCGGAGCCCACTGCTGATTATATTCCGAAGGGATTCAAGTTGTCCACTGATAAGGACGGCAATACCTTTGACATTCGGCCTTCCTACATCAATTTGGTCGAACGGAATTTGTATCGGGGGGTCCCCGGTGAGGATCCTAGGAAGCATATGGAAAGATTTGCTGATTATTGTTCATCCATCCCCACATCCAAGGGAGTGACCCAAGATATGATAAAGGAAGTTCTCTTTCCTTTTTCTCTGACCGATAACGCGAGGGAATGGTTGACGGACTTGGATAGAGAAGCAGCAGGTATCACGGATTGGACTACTCTAGCTCTGGCCTTCTATAAGAAGTACTTTCCTCCGCAGAGGACCAATGCATTGAGGGCCCAGATTACTAATTTGAAGCAAACGGGTTCTGAAAATCTGTTTAAAGTATGGTGCCGCTTTAAGAAAGCTGTGAGATCGGTACCCCATCATGGATTCCAACAGTGGTTTTTATGCAACCAATTTTATAATGGGTTGTATGATGATCATAGAGCTATCTTAGATGCTGCTGCCAATGGAAGATTCCAGCGCGAGGTTGATGATGATAAGGGCTGGAAGCTTATCGAGGAAATGGCTAATCATACCGCAGAATATGGGAATCCGCGGAGTGGTACACGGACGATAGATAATATTGAATGTGAAGATATGGATGCTAAGTTCGATAAGATTAATGCTAGGTTTGACCGATTGGAGATGCAGTCTCCAGAAAGTCAACAAACGGTTCACATGCTGAAGAAAGACGATACGAATCTTTGTGAGAGATGCGGTGAGCCGGGGCACGTTGCTATTGATTGTTTTGCTGATAGGGAGCAAGTGTTTTCTTTCCAGCAGTACCGTCAAGGGTATAATTCAGGTTATATACATCCGAATCTGCGATGGTCGAGTCAAAATGTCCTTAATCCTACTCCTCCACCGCAGCAACAGGCTTATGTGCCACCGCATAAAGAAGGTTATCAAAAGCCTCCGCAATATCCAATTCCGCAGCAAAGAAGTTCTTCATCTGGAGGAATTTCAGAAGTAGGAGAGCTGAAATCCATGATTCAAGCTCTCGCTACACAAGTGAGTAGATCGGACCAAGAAACCAATGCTACTATCAAATTGCTTGAGTCCCAAATAGCTCAAGTCGCCGCAAATCAATCCACAAGGCAACCCGGACAGTTGCCTTCCCAATCTGAAAAGAAAAAGGAAACGCTGAACGTGATAACATTGAGAAGCGGACTGACTTATTCTGATACTGATGTTGCTGGTACTGATGTTTCTGGCACGAATTCCAAAGTTGTTGCTGCTGACAGTCCGACTGAGTTGCTGTCACATGTTTGCGGGACCAACTGAGTTGTAAATCCTTTAAGAATGGAATTCTTGTACTTTAGACCTAATTCTTTTTCCCCTGTGTTTTTAACTCTCCGTATTTTATAAAAGTAATATGAATCGAGTTTTAATCGAACGGTTATTTATTCGTGATTTTTGGGAGTTACAACGTGAATCAAAACATTTAAAATGTGCGTTCTATGTTGAATTTTCATACGATTGTTTGGTTAATTCATGAGCTTTAGTAATGTGAATTTATAATGTCCTTATATGATGATAGTAGCATGCATGTTCGGTAGTTGTGTATCTTAACAAGTGATAAAATTAAAGTCTAGTTGATAACGTTGTTGGCATGATAGTACGAGTGAAATTGAATAGCTTAAATTGATTCTCAATCAAGGGTGAAATATTTTATACGAGTCCAGTTGTTGCATATTTTATGTATGTTTGGTATGTTGTAATATCTCTAGTGTGTTCATCATATTTGCATAGTGGTCGGATAAATATAAATATAAAACTATATTGTCATATCTTGGTAAAGTTGATGGCGTTAAATGTTAATTTAATTGTTCTAATATACTCGCCTGAATAATTATAATAATTATGTTTAAATGTTTACACAGGGATGGTAGTAATAAGTATGTCTAAATGTTCACACATGTAGGATGCATCTGAGTTCTAATGTCTTTCATATGAGTTGTGTGCTCATCGTTATATTTATTACCGTCATCGCAATAAATTATTTCAGTTGGACCTACACCTATAACATGATAATAAACAGTGTTGTTATTCCTTATTGAATATGTTCGTTATTACGATGTCATAAAATGCTAAAGTGATTCTTACAATTGTATGGGTGTGCTATAAAGGAAACTGTTTGATATAACACGACAATTGGCATATCTATATTCTCGAGTCGTTACTATAAACTATATTATAATAAAGATTGTTTATGATAACGATGTTGGCAATTATAATAGGATAACCCTTTGATGATTTACATGATATACATTGGTTTAAATGATAGTCGTTATAGTTACGTTTAATTGAGCCTACGAGTTGCCTAATTATTCAAACCGTACAAATCAGAGAAGTTGTTCAAGTTGCTAATCTTTTATCATAGCTAGAGTTCTATAAAGTATATGATGGCAAATGTATATGTTTAAACTATTTATACAATATCTTTTGTTTTGCTGAAAATGAATTATACTAAGTCTTTGGACACAATTGAATGATATGGTTGCTAAGATGTTAAACACATGAGGGATATGGAAGGAATGTTGTCGTTGTCATAAATCATATGTTGTTACTTTTATTGGGAAATATGTTTTCAGAATTGATATGGTGCAAACAATTTTGATAATTAAAAATATGAATGATGAGTATGTTGTTGATTGCTTAAAGTCATCGGCCTAATTCGCGACCTAAACCAGTGAGTGAGTAAATGGTTGTACATACATGTCAATAAGATCATGTGATTGTGAGGGATAACAGTGGTAGATCTGTTTCCTGTGATATGTTTACAAATGTGAGAAGTTTTTAAATTGTTTTGTTGATATTGCTCTAGCTCGTTCATAGTCTATAATTGATCATCAAATTTGTTTAGTTGTGAAACCGTGTAAACCTTGGTTCCTTCCTTGTTGTCCTTTTAGTTTGATGTAGCGATTTTAAGTTAAGCATGAGCTAGTAATAAATGTTACTTGTTGACAATCAGTTAATTCCTTAATAAAACCTTGTTTCGACCTTAATATTGATGCGCAATCTCTTATCATATGTTCCTTCCTGTCACATGTGGTTGATAATGATTTTGTTGCATGGGAATACGAAAATTGAAAAGAGGTTACGAGAACGTAACCATGTTTCTAGTCGGGTAGGATTGTAAAATCTTAATGTTTGTATTGCACTTGTTTGTAGATTGTAGTTTTGATCAAGTTCATGTTTCGTTGTGGGGTACCTATGCAAATGAGTTCGATATGTTTTGTTCCTACTTCTGTTAGTTGGTTGATATGTAAAAGGAGAGTGTAGTTAAACTATTGATATTGAGATTGAGATTGGCCACTAGTATTGAGTTGTGGGGCCTTTTTGCCGAGTTACGTTACGGTCCAGTGTGACCATGGTTATTGAGTTACTTGAGTTCGAGATCGGAATTTAGATGGAAGATGATGGTGTTCTCAGATGATTATTTAGTTGTTATACATTCGTATTCTCAGGTAGTTATTAGTTGTAGTTAGTTGAGTTAAGTGAAGATGAGTTAAACTTCGGGACGAAGTTTATTGTTAGGAGGGCAGAATGTAACATTCCGTATCCGTTATGTTTAATTGATGTGTCAAAAGTGTGAGTTAACCGTGTTAGAAATGCGTGGCATCCGTATGTACGATATACAATACCCTTCTGATGTTGGAGTACGGGAGCGAACTTCGGGACGAAGTTCATTTTAAGGGGGGAAGGCTGTAATACCCCGTATTTTATATAATAAATTAAATGGATATTATTATATATTAATTATTATACATTTTATATTACTAATTATATCGGGTTCATTATTGAGTCGATAATTACGTTAATTATTTTACTTGACTCGCGTTGTATCGATCTAAGTTAATTGAGACGGGTTTATACGGAATTCGAAATGTGAGCCAACCCATTTACCCTCGACCCATTTGAGTTGGCCCAATAATCCGTCCAGCCCATTTAACCCTAACCCTAAACCCTAAACCTAATTGTACCCTAATCTCTAGCAACCCTACTCCCTCAACCCGCCTCCCTCACGCCTCCCTCCTTCATCAACACCAAACCTCAGCTTTTCACACATAGAGAGGAAGAGAGAGTGAGCTTGGTTGTCGTCAGTGCTGCAAGGATGAGCTAGGGACTATTGTCGACATCTGTGGATGGCCGTGGTGGCTGTTGTGGTGGCGGAAAGGTAAGCATTCAACCCCTCCTCTGTTTTTCGCATTTAATGTCGGGTTTTTGGTGGTTGTTTCGTGACTTAGGGAGGTGAGGCTAGTGGTTGTTGACGGGGTAAGGGAGTAGGGTGGTAAGTGATGAATGTAGTGGTGGTGGTTAGGGTGGTTATAGGTGGTGGTAGTGACAGATAGAGGCGGCGGCGATAGGGGGTAACAAACGGGTTTAAAAAGGGGATTGATGCGGGTTTTAGACGGGTAGGTTTGGGGTGGCGCCACCGTGGACTCGGGGAGGTCGATACGGTGGTGCTATAGTGTCCGTGTGCGTGGGTTGAGAGAGCATGGCATGTGGTGGTTTGGCGGGGAATAGAGCATGGTGCGGTGGTGGTGAGTCGAGAAAATGGGGCGGTTGGTGAGGCTTGGCGGTGAACCAGGCCAAATGCCAGCCCTGGTTCGACTCGCCGGCGGCAGTCGACTAGGCTGATGGTGGTTGTTGGTTGTGGGGTCGAAGTGGGCAGCAAGTGCGGTGGTTGTCACGGTGGTTAGGCGGCGCGTGGAGTCGGGAAACGGGTTGGAAACCGTAGGTTGGGGCGTGTTATTTAGTAGTTTGATTCGTTTCGTTATTATTCAAGCTATCGTATTCTTAATTAATTAATTTAATTCCCGAGTTAAGTAAATAATTAAAGACGGGTTTAAGTCGGGTTGTTGAGTTGTTCAATATTTGATTCGGGTTTTCTTAAGCGTATAATTCGTTTAATCTTTATTTATCATATTAGTTATTTAACTTAAATTTCCGAGTCTTTTAAAATAATTCAAGTCGGGTTTTGAGTCGGGTTTGTTAAAAGAGAAAAGTTACTAAATCGGGAAAGTTTCCATTTTAAGAAATTCTACTTTAGTAACCTTCTATTTTGGGAAGTTGGGTCAAATGCTAATCGGGTTATTTTAGTTATCAGTTGGGCATAAGTTTGGTGTCGGGATTGTGTTTCGGGAAAGCTTCTATTTTGGGAGATTTCCATATTTAGTAGTTAGTAATTATAAATATTATAATTGTTTTAGGTGACGGATTCGTGAAGGATCGATAATCAGATTCGTTGCTTTATTTCTGGACTGCTTGAACTACTTAATTGGATTTGCTGGCACTTTGAGGTAGGGAAATACACTTGACCTATTATCGTTGGTGTTGAATTGTGTTGACTTGATTCGTGGTTGTTGATTTACGCTATGATTCATATATGGGAAGGTGATTGACTGAATTGATCGTGTTGAGTTTATTATCACAACATTCGGTAGCTGGCATGATTTCATTCATTAATATATATATTGTGTTGCATTAATTTCTGTTGAGCATTTCATATGCATTGGAGTTGGAGGATGGTGTAGGAGTGACGGTGTTGAGATGCGATGTGAGTTGTGATAAGGCCCGGGCGGGTTCTGGACTTGCCCTGGTGTCCTCAACAAGGAGCGGATCGGCTACGGTCGATATATATAGTCTACCGGGGATCGGTATGGCTGGGTTGTCCGGGGTATGAGATATGAGATATGAGTTGAGATGGAGATGGAGGTGACGAAGGGCATGCATATCATATTTTATTGTTTCATTGTTTTCCCTACTCGGCTTGGGTGACAACGTGTGTATTCGTGTACGCTGTGATGATCCAATTATTGGGGAGCGGTGACGGGTATTTCGAGACCGACGGGGAGCTGGCGGAAGAGAGCTTGGATGACCGACTTAGTGCCTAGCCCACCTTAGTCTTATTAGTAGTTTTATCAGACTTTATCTTTCGGTCATATTTTTGGAGGCTTTGTTTTAATTCCGATTGTAATCTCACAATAAACATTTTAATAAAGTCTCATGTGTTTCTTTCCTTTGTTATCTACTGCCTCGGGTTTCCGAGATGGTAACACCGTCATTTATCTGAGGAGTCCTAGTTCAGGCCCTTAAATAAATGGGGGTGTTACAATGTTAGTCTCCTTTTTGGTGGTCTCCAGAAAATATGCTCATCCCGAGCGTCTAGGCCAAGGGACGGTTGGCACTCGAGAGGAATCCGAGCGGATTGGTCTCGGGACGCTCGGATCACAAGGCCTCAAGACGAGTGTCGTGAGCACGGGACGCTCGGATCACAATGCTTCAAGTCGAGCGTCCTGGAGGGGGGGGGGGGGGACGAGCGTCTTGTCTCAGGGGACGAGAGTCTTGAGTCTCGGGACGAGCGGATTGGCGGACAGCTTCTCTATTTGAGCTCGGAATGTAAAACGGACGTCATATTCTCATCCGGACTCCTATTAGAGTGATTCAAAAGCCTAGATCACTTGATTTTTTGACGCTGTTTCACCTAGCATACTTTCAGAACCAAAGGAGAAACTCTCGGTTTTGTTCCGAGCAATTTCTTCTTGTAATGCCTTCCTTCTCGCCATCCTTGCTTTTAACCCTATGATCCTTCTATATACTCTTTATTCCTATATCCTTGGTCATCATTCTTACCTCCTCTTCATACTAGTCTGTCCAATATCATCAAAAAGCTTCCAAATATACACGGGAGATGGGAATTTCAGCCTCATAATTTCCTTTCCTATAAAACATACAAATGCAATAGGAAAACGAAATAGGAAGGAATTGACCGATAAAATGGTCATGAAATGCTAAAATAGTATGCAAAATAGGTTCAATTAGGGACTAAATTTGTGCAAATAATATTCACATCAAATATACCCAAACCGAACCTTTACTCATCCCGAGTAAAGAGGTGACAAAAACTAGACCTTTATTTAAACCATCCTACTAATATAACCGATGTGAGACAATTAACGGGTCTCACTCCGCCCCTTAAACTCACAACAAGACATCCATGAGGTAGGGTGCCTTCTTGGAAGGCAAGGCAGGGCTTGCCAAAATGGCGATACATCCAATCATTAAAGCACACAAAACAAGTAATGGATGCATCTACAAAAGAATTGCCACTTTCCTCATCTAAGTGGCGGAAATTGTCTAAAGGGGAAGCAATTCAAGGGTACACACTCCTTCATAGATAGGGTTTATTCAAATTACTAAGCCTAGAAGGATACCAATAAATCACCTTCAAGTTGTGTCAAGCTAGGGTACCTTTGTCCTCAATCGTTAAATGCTTTCGTCAAGAGTGGACTCCCTATGGTGTTAGAAACACTGGAGGATCACGAAATTCCCCTTCTTGCGTAGACAAGAAGAAGGGTCGTCCCCTCTCTACCATGCACAACAGTGGATTTGATAGATAAAGGGATCATTTGTATTTGAGTTTCATATGGGAGTTTGCTTTTTGTTGTTTTCCTCCCCAATTTCTTGTGGCATTTGACATTTTGAGAATATTTCTTTGCCATTTCTTTTGATGTTTGGCATTTCAACACTTGACAATTTCCAACTTTTTGCATTTTCTTTTAAATATTTTCAAAGCTACCCTATTTGTAGTGAGGGTCCTTATATTTGAAGCATATGAGTTTTTATTTTTGTTACTCCTCTTTTCTTTTGATGCAATTGCAAACTTTTTCAACTTTTCATTTCAATTCTTGAACTCAAATTTTTTTGAACAATTTTTATGCCCATTCCCTTTGATGACAAAATGTGGTAGAATATGGATGATGGATGGTTGCATGGTTTCAAGGGTCACCTTGGAATAAACGGTAGCCAAGGAGTTATCACACCACAAGGTACTCTTGACTAGGCCTTAATTCATGGGTCAAAGGATACTAGCATGACACATCCTAGGGTGTTTTACAAGTATTCTAACAAGCAAAGTCTTAAGAAGAAAAAGTATCTACAAGGGCCTTATATACACTTGTCAAGTTTCCCAAATAGATGCTTTCACAAAGTTTTTCTAACATGCAACTATATGCCATGATGCAACTAACATTTATACAACCTAATGCATATGCTTCTATCAACTAGTATGCCAAATAATCTAAATGCAATCCTATAATCACATTGTTTATACCGCATCAATCAAAATAAAGCCACATAGTCATTAACATAGAGATGAAAAAGGAGATTGGAAAGATCATACCATGCGGTCTTCATATTCCTCATGCCTCGGATGTGGCGTAGTCGATCAATGTGATAGGAGGACAAACAAACACGAGTATATATACAATACTACACTATAGGGGAAATGAACATGTTTTTGGAATTTTTAAATTTTCAAATTTTTATGGATTTTGTTTTTGAAACAAAAATACATGTTTTTGTATTTTTCAAAATTTTTCAATTTTTATGTGTTTTGGAATATAAATTCCCATCCCCCACTTTATTTTGAACATTGTCCTCAATGTACATGTAGGAGTAGGAATGAAAAAGAATGTACATGTTTTTTTGGATTTTTGAATAAATGAAATGGTATGAATGAATGCATGCTCTTACTAAATGCAATTCTATATGAGATATATAACAAATGAATGCAATCTAAACTATGCTATATGATGCATGATTTCTAGTAAACTATGGTCACCTATGATCAAACCTCCACAAACCGATTTAAACACTATTTCTAGTGTAGAAAAGAATAGGATTGGTCATTAGTGACTATGCATGAATTCTAGTCTACATGCAACTATCTACATGAATCATGTGAGATATATTACAATGTAACTATACTATATGAACTAACTAATGTAAATGCAATATGAAATATAATACAAATGCAAGCTAAATGTATATGTAAATAACTAAATGCAAGTGGAAATGTAATGCAAAGTGAAAGGAAAGGATATCTTACAAATGGTGGTTTGAGGTAGGACTCCACCAAACTCATTCCTTGTTGGCATGGTTATTGATCTTGTCCATGTTGCTTAATTCTCTCAATAACCGATTAAAGGCTTGAGCACAATCCTCAAATAAGCATGAATATGGTTTGTTCCAATTCAAGATGAAGCTTGGCTAAGGGAGCTTGTCACTTATTCTCTTCTTCACCTTACCCTTAGCACTTGCTCCTTTGCAATGCTTCAAACCAATAGGCCCATGATTCTTGTCAACATAAGGTATGAAGTGTGGTTTATATTCGTCCGGAGACTTCCACTCACTAACTTCTTCTTCAATTTTTGTGATGATGTTAGCATTCAGATTTATCAATCCTTCAAGAGCAGAATGAAAATTCTCATAACATTGATGACCGGATACTTTAGGAATTGATGTTTTGACCTTTTTGAGACGGTCTACCATATCCTCACCAACAATCATAGGTTCCATGGTGGGTGCGAAAAGGTCTTCATGGTCAATAGGAAAAAGACATTCATCTTCTTCATGGAAGCATACCTCAAACTTCTCAAGGATGGGCTCCTCAAGTAAGGCAATCTCACAACTCTATCCCTCTTCATCAATGCAAGACACATATTCCGCACAAGCTTCTTCCATAGTCTTGTCATCATCGCTATCTCCATAAGAATCATAAATGGGGGCTTCATTCTTCTTCATTAGTTCTTCCACCACCATCTCAATATTCACATCAAAGGACACACCCTCATACTCACAAAGGTTAAGAGTATTTGGCTTACTCAACCTCAAATCTTCGTCATCAAACACAACACTTTCATACTCACAAGAGCTCAAGGAGATTGGCTCTCCCCACCTCTCATCTTCCATATCAAAGGTCACTCCATCAAACTCGCATTCATGGACAATGTCTAAGGGATGGTGAGGAGTGTTTACTTGGGCTTCTTTCATTTGGGCAATTTAAATCTCCAACTCCTCACCTTGGGTAACAATGCCTTTAAGGACATTATTCCTTTTTTGGTTTTATTCTAGCATTCGTTTGAAGAAGTTTTGTTGATCTCCCATCATTTGGAGAATCACATTTTGAATGGGTTCATCTTCTTATTGTGAGTGGGTGTGAAATTACTCATATTGTGGCATTTGGAATTGGTTGTAAAGTGAGTTTTGGGTGGATGGTTGTTGTTGATATTGGATGTGGTGATTTTGGTGGGAAAAGTTAGGGTAGTAGTTAGGATTTTCATTGTATGAATTGTAAGGTAGGTTTGTGTTGACTTGCTCCTTAAACTCCCCATACCCATAGTCATACTCAAAAGATCCAACATATACTCCATGTGTAAAGTCTTGGGTCATCATCAAAACCAAGATAAAGATACAACTACAAAAATGGAAACTACAATAAAACGGTAAAAACGAACCTTGAGGAACAAGTTCCTCAAGATTAAAGCACAAATAAAAATAGACAAACAAGTAAGAACTTAATCACATAACACCATCCCCGGCAACGACGCCATTTTGACGGGACAAGAGATGGTCGTCACACATCCAATCAAACACACTTATATTTCTCAACAAACAACTACTTAGTGGTTAAGTCGAGGTCGATCCATGGGACGATGTGCTTTGGGTTCTAAGTCTATCTATCTCAATTTATGCTAGTGTCACAATTGATTTGGGTTTGTAGTTGTGTTCTAGACTAATGCAAGCAATAAAGTGAAACAAGCAATAAAACAAAATGAAGATGTAAACAAATGACTAAAACTGCTAGGATATCATGGGTTCAAAGGGGATTCATGGGAGTAAATCATACAAACATGTTCTCAATTATAAGCAAGTACTTATTGTTGTGATGGGATCGAGTTGGTCTATATCTTACAATCCCTAAGAAGGTTTGGGTCCCGGAGTCGAATCGATTAGATTGTACAACACCTAAAAGTCTACTTAGTCCTTCCTATTCAACTATATGCATGGTCTAATGAGACTCGAGTTGGTTTATATCTTACAAGTCTCATTGAAAAGATAAGTGATGGGTAAAAAATGCAAGGTTCATAGGCTCGCATTTCATCAAACATAACATGTGCATAAGTTGAAATCACAACAAGCAAGCAAATAAATTATGTGAACCTATTAGATTAAGCATGAATCATTCCCCATGTTTGTTTTCCCTAATTACCCATTAATCCTAGCTAGAAGACTACTCACTCATTATCAAGTTCAACATGCTAATAAGGTTGTCAATAATATTAACAAAGCAAAACATGATGAATGAATGAAAGTGATTAACAATAATTAAACAAGGGTAAAGAGATTATACCTATGAATATGATTCCAAATAATAAAGCAAAGAATAAAAGAAGAGAACTTGATTTGATTGATGAAGAGTTGTCAATTCTCCAATAATAACCCAATAATCTTCAATTACCCAATAATAAACTTGAATAATAAACTTGAACAATAATTAAAGAAAGATTAATGTGTAATTTTGTGGAAATATTAAAGGATAATATATTCTAATCTAATCTAAGGAATGTTGATTTAATCTAAAAACTTGATGGTTTGATTATTACAAATGGAGTATATATAGTAGTGCATCATTACGTTAAGCAACGGTAGATTAGTAAATAACAACGCTAATTGTTGAGTTTAGGAAATGGTTCTCTCGAAGGGGGTTGCTAGTCTCCTTTTTGGTGGTCTCCAGAAAATATGCTCATCCCGAGCGTCTAGGCCGAGGGACGGTTGGCACTGGAGAGGAATCCGAGCGGATTGGTCTCGGGACGCTCGGATCACAAGGCCTCAAGACGAGCGTCGTGAGCACGGGATGCTCGGATCACAAGGCTTCAAGTCGAGTGTCCTGGAGGGGGAGACGAGCGTCTTGTCTCAGGGGATGAGCGTCTTGAGTCTCGGGACGAGCGGATTGGCGGACAGCTTCTCTGTTTGAGCTTGGATTGTAAAACAGACGTCATTTTCTCATCCGGACTCCTATTGGAGTGATTCAAAAGCCTAGATCACTTGATTTTTCGACACCGTTTCATCTAGCATACTTTCAGAGCCAATCGATCCCGGTGAGAGTTTGCTTGAGGATAGAGGCACTAGATCACTCCTATCGATTGGCTCTGAAAGTATGCTAGATAAAAAGTCAAAAGATAAGTCGCGCTGTTATTGATCCCAGTGACAGTTTGCTTGAGGATAGAGGCAGGCAGATTCCCATAGTCAATGATATGTTTCCCAACGAGATTTGCTTAAGGACAAGGACAGGCAGATTCCCCAAAGTCATCAATATGTTTACCAGCGAGAGTTTGCTTAAGGACATAGACAGGCAGAATCCCTAGAGTTATCAATATGTTTCCCAGTGAGAGTTTACTAGAGGACAGAGACATGCAGATTCCCAAAGCCATCGATATTTTCCCTAGCAGAGTTCGTGAGTTTTCTTGAGGACAGAGACAGGCACATTCCCCAGTTATGATCTCTTCATATGGCTGGCGAGCTTCATTACGTAGTCTAATGGACTTTTGACGACCCTCCCCGATAGTCGACAGGCTCTAAAATGTTCCCGATGATAGGTCCTCGGCTCAGACCTCTTGAGCCGCCTCGCATCGCCATAGTCGTCAGGTTGTAATCTTCGATCTACTTGATGGCTATACTTTGACTTTCGCCTTGTCCAAGCATCACTCAAAGTAGGGGTTCGGTAGATACCTCATTTCATCGACAAGTGAGAGCTTAAACACTTGAGTCAACCATATGGTTGTCATTTACGCACCGATACGGTGGTTTTGACAGTAATTAGAGTTCATTTGGAGTCCGGGTCAAAAACCGCTTCATTTTTCTATAAACCGTTTACATGCCGAGTCAGAATGTTCCAGAGTGTTCTAGAATTATCTGGATATTTATTCCTAATTTAATTTAATATCTTTAAGGAATTATCTCCCGTATATTGTGTTTCTCGGAATTAGGAAGTGTATC
Source organism: Silene latifolia (assembly GCF_048544455.1). Lineage (NCBI taxonomy): Eukaryota > Viridiplantae > Streptophyta > Magnoliopsida > Caryophyllales > Caryophyllaceae > Silene > Silene latifolia. The sequence goes on along the minus strand of NC_133532.1, from coordinate 77,006,392 downwards.
ACTACCGAAATCCCATAAAAAACGCGGAAATCTTTCTTATTGAGGAGGAAACCTCCGGGGAAATGACGCAGCAGGTGCTGCGCCTCTTCCAAGAGTCGCAGTGGCTGCTACGCCTCTTCCCCGGCCCTCTTTTAACGCTTTAGAGAATATTTCGGTGATTTGTTTTCGTATCTGTGCCATACCTAAACTCCTTCGTGTGTTTAGTATAAATAGAGACCTTCGGCCTCCATATTTGTTACGCGAGGTTCCGCCCTTCTCTTTGCATTTGAGACCACGCTTTTGCTTTTGACGCCTACGTGCTTGATCAATCGACCACGTAAGTTCATATCATTTTGAGTTCCAGTCACGTTGCATGACCGACCAATTTGACCAACTCCACTTAATCAATCTAATTAATCTTTTAAATCCTTTAACAAGAGCACTTTCATATTCGCATATTCGAGTCGAGCAATCACTAAACGATAACCTTAGTCAATCTCGTTTCATCAAACATGTAAGTCTGAGGGTGTAAAAACCTATTTTATTTATTGTATTTTATTCTGTATCACGAATGTAAGGTTTATATCAGAAGCACGCTCAAAACCGTCTTTAAAAACCATTCTTTAAAACCGTATTTACAAAACAGCGGAGATCTGACATCGAGAAGAAACGCAGCAGCAAATGCGCCCCTTCGAAGAGTCGCAGTACATGCTGCGCCTCTTCCTGAGGCTGTCGCTACTCATACTCTTCTTCTTCCTCCTCGACCTTACGCAATTTCCTTTTCTCTTATTTCTTTTATTTCTTTTCTTCTTTTCAATACGTAATCACATCTTAATTAACTCTTTCAAATTATAACACATAATTCGACTTAAATCCCTTATAATTAAATATTTACGGGTTTTCATCATTTTATTCAAACCCGGATTTTAGAGGTTCGATTTGTTCATATCGATTCTCTGGAATTCATCTTTTGTATACAGTTTTGATTTATTCAATTTATTTCGTTTTCGAGTTCGAGTTCGTTCTTTTGTAAATCCGACACGAGTTTATCATAATCATGTAAACCGCTGCAAATTCTCACCTTTAATTTATTTTATGACAATATTAGTATGCATGTAATCTGCTAAATTACTTCTACTCGAGTTCTAATATCAATAATCGACTTTAAGTTTACCATTGAACATTAACAATCCGCGGTTCTGACTTCACAGACAGAGTCCAACTGGAGAACATGTTGGGGCTGGTGTCCTTTACAGTTAGTGCAAGGACTTATAAATCTCTAAAAGGATCAAAGGGTATACTTTTGTGTTATAATCAGTTGGTCCACGTTTATCAATAACGGTTGGCTTGCTAGATAAGTTTGACGTTATTGTCATACAGATGGCGGTGATCAACTGGTCCCTAAAAGTCACACCTATAGGATACGTTTGAGAGATGTGACGGTATGAAAATACAGTCATGTTGATGCCAAAATTGACTAAGCAGTTAGTCGGAGTTATTGACTAATAATTAGTCAAAATGCGATGTTGAGATATTTTATTTAATACGGATTAAATAAAATTGGCTAAGGCGAATTAAACAGTTAATTCGTAAATTAAATATAAACGATTATATTTAATTAATGTATATTGAATTAATTATACAATATTGTCTGTGTCGGACATGTATTAATATTTCAGCTAATCCGTGTTATTAATTGATATTTTAATAGCCGATAACCGATGACGATTTATAATAAAACCGTGTCATATACATTTAGCATTTTACGAGCCGGACCACGAGTTAAAATTAAGAGGAAGTGGAAGCCCACTTCCCCATGAAGGGCTCGGTTTGGCCGAATGAAAAGAACAAAAAGGAGAGCTTCTCCTTCTTGTTAACCTAATTCGTTTGCAAAAGAAAATTAGGGTTTTGAAGAGTATTTTCCTCTGAAAAACCTAGATCTCACATCTAGCAAAAAAACTCACACAACTATTCTCTCAATATTGCAAGGCAATTAGAGAATACATTTCTAGCACAAGGGCATAGTCTCAGACGGTCTTGGGTGTATCGATTAGGAGGAAATCTATTTTGATTTCTGTTCTTAGGCCACATCTCAAAGGACCCGAGGTTATTTCTAATGCTTTATCGTTTCTTTATTGTATTTTCGTTTTATGACAATAAATCACATATAAAATTTGCGTTATAGTCCTAATTTTATAGGGTATTATACGGATATTACCCCTCAAGTGGTATCAGAGCGAGGCCACGTAAATTTTTCTATGTGTTTTTCATCAAACGAATTTGAATCGATAATTTTTCTTGCATAAAATTGCGTGCGGCTGGTTTTTGATGTCTCGGCAGTTTTGTTTTTTTAACAAACCGAGACAAATTTTTTTTGCATTGATTTTCGTGCCACACGGCTTTATGCTGATCAGACGATGTTTTGTTTTCAAATTGTTCTTTGCATATTGTTGTTTTAAACGATAATTACAACAATATGCTGAGATCCTGTCAATTGTAATTTTGTTTTAATAAGGATTATGTTCAAATTGCAATTGGGTTTTGTCATATCGATTTTGTTTTTGGCCATGATGCTCACGGCATAAGGCAGCCTGTTTTTGTTTTTTTTTGTATTTTTGCTCACGGCGTGAGCCATTGAAATAAAAAAAAAAAAAAAAAAAAAAAATTTTGGGCACCTCTCGGTTTGGCCGTGAGAAGAAGAAGAAAAAAAATTTTGATTATGTTTTGTTCTTATTTTGCTCTCGGTATTTGCAGCAAAATTAATAAAAAAAAAAAAAAAATTTGGCCATAACATATGCATAGTACGGATTTTGTGCATTCGCTTGATAGTGAAACCGTTCACTCACGTACCATTTAGTTATTTTAAAACGATTTAAAGTAACGGATTATCACGGATTAAAATTAAGTTGATTAAAGCGGTTTTGTCACATAATTTTAATCATTAAAGGTGGTTTGGATAAATTTAACATAATTACGGAATTATGTCACGAATGAATTTAATTTAGTTGATGCATTTTATTTATCGTTATTTTGAATGTTTTGAATGCTTTTAATTACGTATTTAATTTTTTTTTTTACAATCAATTGTAACTTAGTGTGGCCTTAGTAGAACGTGTTACCGTAATGATGGAACACGGTCTTGGTTGTATTTTGAGATCTCGCATCTCCATTTTGTTTTTCTTTTATAATTACAGTTTTTATTTAGAATGTAAATAGGTTTATATTCTGTAAATTTTAATTGTAATTTTGAGAAGACCAAAGATGGAGACCGGATGCTCACTCCCGCTGAATGGAAAAGATGGAACATCAAGACAAGCTTCTCGGGTCCAACGGTGGATTCCAAAGTTTTATTATGTTCTTTTTACTAGGATAGGCCACACTAGGAATTTTTATTTACGTTTTGCATTCATTTATTTATTTTATCGTAACGATAGATTGCATCATATTCCGCCTAAAACCCAAACCACCTAATAATTGCTTGAAAACTGACTCATATAGAGGTCACGCGTTAGTTTTCTATGACATTCTTATGTCACACGTTTTATTAAGCCATCACCTAAATTAATTCATTCACGTAATGCTAGTTATTCGTTCACTTAAAATGAATTAAAATTAAGTCGATGGGATCTTCCTCGTATAAACAAAAATTGAGAACGGTCTTTATAGGTCAAACTCCAATGAATCCCTTCTTCGTCGGTAGGCATAATATGACCCCTTCTACGTCGAGTAAGTTGGAACCGATTGACCTATTTTATCTCAACACTATGGTCACTCGTACGATCCTGTCATTATGGTGGACTATAAATAGGATTTACGGAAATCTATCGACCAAGAGTTTTTACGGAAGAACTAGCTAAACAGTTGGCTTATCAATTTACAGAAATTGAGTCTTGGGATCACTTGTATTATTCTTGAGGGAGATCAATTTTGCAAGTGCAATGAGTCTACACGATTAAAATGAATTTTATATAGACTTAAATCACCTCGATGAGTTGCTTATTTCGTTTTTGTTTTTCTTTCTTTTTCAGCGTAGATCACGTTTTTTTTTAAACTGCTAATAACATAATGGCTGGCATCCTCGATGACCCAATGCCAAGTGCCACATTGGACCGTGAGTCCTGGCTTCGGATCTTCATGAATCAGATGAATCAGTCTACTAGACTGAAGAATGATGGATCAAACTTCGCGGAATGGGAGGCGGCATTACGGAATGCCCACCGCGACGGAAGCTCAAGTATCCGATCGAGCCCCTCCCGCCAGCCCTGGACCCCACGGCTCGAGTTAACGAGGTCTCCACGTATAGCGACTTCGTCATGGAAGCGGGTGCGATTAAAAACGTACTCATTTTTGCAATGGAATCCAATTTGCAGAAACGCTTCATAGCCCAAGGTGCAAACAAGATTTTCACCACGCTCACCAAGGAATTCTCGAAAGCACCGAGAATCGTGACCTATGAGCATACCACTCGCTTCTTTGATGCGAGACTCCAGAAGGGCCAACCGGTTAGCCCACACATTCTCAGCATGATTGAGAATGTCGAGAGATTGGAGGCGCTTGATTGTAAGATCAGCGAGAACATTGTGATTGACCGCATGCTTCATTCACTCCACGATGGTTTTGCGCTCTTTAGAGCCAATTACTATATGAATGATTTGAAGAAAAGTCCCCATGAACTGCACTCCCTTCTCGTACAGACCGAGAAGGACATGAAGTTCAGTGGGAGCATAAAACAAGATGTTCTCGTTGTGACAAACAAGGGCAAGGGTAAGGGCAAAGCTCAGGCGGACCTAGCGGTAGGCAAACCGAAGTTTAAGAAGTCGTGGTCGGGTAAGAGTGGGCCTGGTGAGGCAAGTAACTCATCAAGCGCGACAAAGAGCAAGACCGAAAACATGGAATGCCATCATTGCCACAAGACTGGGCATTGGAGGCGTACATGTCCTCTACCATGAGGACATAAAAGCAGGTCGTGTTAAACCTGTTGGTATGTCTTCTTTATCTTCTACTTTTATTCATATGATTGAGATTAACCACGCAAGTTACGGAACTTGGGTACTAGATACGGTTATGGTTCTCATCTCATGTAATCATGTGCGGGGCTCAAACATCGAACCCCTCGTAAAGGGTGAGGTGGTCCTGCGTGTTGGGAATGGAGCACGAGTGGCTGCCGTCTCAAGGGGAACATACGTGATCCAGACTTCCTAGCGGATTTGAGTTATTTTTATATAATCGCTATTATGTACCAGATCTTTTCGAAAAACATTATTTCAGTTTATGCACTTGACAAACTTGGTTTTCATTTGTAATAGAGAATAATTCTTGCATTTTCTCATTACACGATATGATTTATGGCAAGGCAGTCTCCATGAACGGAATTTATGTTTTAGATCAGACCACCGAAATATTACACGTAATGAATAAAAAGTTAAAGGTTGGTGATAAAGATCAAACGTATCTATGGCACTGCCGTATGGGACACATTAATGAGAAACGCGTTAAACCGCTCATAAAGAATGGAGCTATCTCGGCCTTTGATTTTCAATCATTTGGCACGTGTGAATCATGTCTCATCGGTAAGATGACTCGAATTTCCTTCAAAGGTGTTGGAATGCGCGCTGCTGACCTATTAGGACTCATACATACGGATGTGTGTGGACCTATGTCAATCAACGCACGAGAAGGCTATAGGTATTTCATCACTTTCACGGACGATTTAAGTAGATATGGCTATGTCTACTTAATGAAGCACAAAAGTGAATCATTTGAGAAATTCAAGGAATACCAGAATCGGGTACAGAACCTCATCATTGGGCGGAAGATTAAAACACTGCGATCAGACCGTGGTGGCGAGTATCTTTCTCACGAGTTTGATCAACACCTTAAGGACCGTGGGATTGCCCTACGCTTAACTCCACCGAACACCTCGGTTGAATGGTGTGTCCGAACGCAGAAATCGAACACTACTTGATATGGTTCGATCTATGATGAGTCACACCGTGTTGCCCGACTCATTATGGGGTTATGCTCTTCTCACACCGCTCTAATACTTAACCGAAGTCCGTCTAAAGCTGTTGACAAGACTCCATATGAACTATGGAAGGGAACAGTCCCTAACTTGTCCTTTATACGGGTTTGGGGCTGCGAGGCTTATGTCAAGTGGAGACACGAGGATAAGCTCCGCCCGCGATCGGTCAAGACATACTTTATAGGTTATCCTAAAGGAACACTTGGTCATTACTTTTATTCGCCAACCGAACAACGTGTTTTTGTTGCGGCTAGTGCGACATTCTTAGAGAAGGAATTTCTCGAGAATGCAAAGAGTGATAGAACCTTCGAGCTGTCGGAGGTTCCAGAACCAAATACCGAGCAACCATTGGAGGAACCAATTCCTTCAATCCCGGCTGCGGTGAATATTCCTGAGGAACCTAGGAGGTCGAGAAGAGTCTCTATTCCTCCGGACCGATACATTGGTATGGTCGAGGAACATGACATAGATGACATTCTACTCTTAACGAGTAGTGAACCCGCAACCTATAAAGGTGCCATGACTAGTTCTGACTCAAAGCTATGGCTTGAGGCCATGCAATCCGAGATGGACTCCATGTATGAGAACAACGTATGGGATCTTGTTGACTTACCTGCTAAGGTTCGTCCCCTTCAATGCAAATGGCTTTACAAGATAAAGCATTCTGTGGAAGGTCAACAAGATATCTATAAAGCACGACTAGTTGCTAAAGGTTTCACCCAAGTGCCAGGTTTGCACTACGATGAAATTTTTGCACCCGTAGTCATGCTGCGTTCCATTCGGATTATCTTAGCGATTGCCGCTTTTCATGACTATGAAAGTTGGCAGATGGATGTGAAAACCGCCTTCTTAAACGGTTATTTGGAGGAAGAGTTGTACATGGTACAACCCGAAGGTTTCATCGATCCTGAACATCCTAAGAAAGTGTGCAAGCTTAAGCGTTCCATTTATGGACTTAAGCAAGCATCTCGGAGTTTGAATCATCGCTTCGACCAAGTGATTAAAGAAAATGGATTTACTCGATCGGTCGAGGAACCATGTCTTTATATCAAGTCGAGTGGGAGCAAGATTGTCTTCCTAATATTGTATGTCGATGACAAACTCCTGATTGGGAATGATATACCTCTCTTAACTTCGGTGAAAGTCTGGTTGAAAAACCATTTCCAGATGAAAGATCTGAGTGAGGCACAAAGAATTCTGGGCATCCGTATCTATCGAGATAGATCACGTCGGATGTTATCTCTCAGTCAGGAGTCTTACATAGACAAGATCCTAGAGAGATTCAGCATGACTAACTCCAAAAAGGGGTTTCTTCCTATGGCTCCGGGGTGCATTTGAGCAAGTCTCGGCACCGAGACACCGGAAGAGAAAGAGCGCATGACACGGATTCCTTATGCCTCGGCTATAGGATCAATCATGTATGCCATGATATGCACACGTCCGGACGTGGCATATGCATTGAGTATGACAAGTCGATTCCAACAAAGATCCGGTGAATCACATTAGATGGTCATCAAGAACATTCTTAAGTACCTACGGAGGACTAAAGATTGGGCATTGACTTATGGAGGCGATCAAAAACTATGCGCAACCGGTTACGCCGATGCTAGCTTCCAAACGGATCGAGATGACTCAAAATCTCGGTGCGGATTCGTTTTTACTCTTAATGGCGCTGCGGTCACCGAAGAGTTCCAAACAAAGTGTTACAAAGAGATTCTACAACTGAGTCCGAGTACTATGCCGCGTCTGAAGCTGCAAAGGAAGCGATATGGATGCGTCAATTCTTACAAGGACTATCTGTAGTGCCTAGTTCGAATGACCCGATCACCATCTATTGCGACAATAGAGGTGCCATCTTCCAAGCTAAGGAGCCAAAGTCTAGCAACAAGTCTAGACATGTACAACGGAAAGCTCATCTAATCCGAGATTACGTGGAGCAAAAGGAAGTAGTGATAGAAAAGATTGCTACAGATGATAATATAGCAGATCCTCTCACTAAACCATTACGACAAGATAAGCATGAAGGGCATGTTAATTCCATGGGAATTAAACGTGTTCCTGAGTTGTAGTACTCTTTTATGGATTAGATTCATTCTTTTTGTACTCTATACGACATCATCGTTTTGATATTTATATATTTTTTTTTTCATGTGGTTTTGTACGATAATTTTGAACACCACAAAGTGAACTGAACAAACATTATATTTTTGTTCCTTAATTGCCCACGTGAGCTGATAACTCAAGGTAATTATTTTGTGACGTTGGTTGATGGTGGGTTCAACGAGCCATAAGTCAAAAGGTTGACTGACCAATCACAGAGGCGATTTATACGGATATTTCGTAGGACACAATTGTGACATCGACGTGGAGTCCTAAATGTTTTATAACATTCGGTGCCCGGTCGTGGATAGGACCTCCATGGTGATCCTAAGAGTCGATTCTTTTGACTATCGACTGTCTCTTGAGACTAAGGCAGATTTTGGGTGACTTTGGTTTCTTTCTCACGGTCATCCGTAACAGGGGGCCAAGTAGATTTTTTCTGGGTCATTTCATTCTGTGCTTAGATCGGAAGGAGTCGAGTTGAAGGAAATATTCAGCCTTTATCGGTACTCGATATTTCTCGGGGCCACTCGAGGAGTCAGAATCGAAATGCATGGCCATGCTCGAATACGAATTCGTTTTATCAGTTGAGTTACTCTCTAGTCGGGGAAACCACTCTAGATACAGATCGATTGTAAAATACGACCTTTGCGGATCCGGATCTGCAAATTGTTTTACATTGAGTGGGAGAAATTTTAAATGAATATGAGAATCGGTTATCGCACATACACTTGTACGGACAAGTGGGAGTTTGTTGGAGCTATGTCCTCCAGTTAGTGCGGATAACGTCATTGCACATACACTTGTACGGACAAGTGGGAGCTTGTTAGGGGCTGTGTCCTTTACGATTAGTGCAAGGACTTATAAATCTCTAAAAGGATCAAAGGGTATACTTTTGTATTATAATCAATTGGTCCACGTTTATCAATAACGGTTGGCTTGCTAGATAAGTTTGACGTTATTGTCATTCTGATGGCGGTGATCAACGGTCCCTAAAAGTCACACCTATAGGATACGTTTGAGAGATGTGACGGTATGAAAATACATCATGTTGATGCCAAAATTGACTAAGCGATTAGTCGGAGTTATTGACTAATAATTAGTCAAAATGCGATGTTGAGATATTTTATTTAATACGGATTAAATAAAATTGGCTAAGGCGAATTAAACAGTTAATTCGTAAATTAAATATAAACGATTATATTTAATTAATGTATATTGAATTAATTATACAATATTGTCTGTGTCGGACATGTATTAATATTTCAGCTAATCCGTGTTATTAGTTGATATTTAAATAGCCGATAACCGATGACGATTTATAATAAAACCGTGTCATATACATTTAGCATTTTACGAGCCGGACCACGAGTTAAAATTAAGAGGAAGTGGAAGCCCACTTCCCCATGAAGGGCTCGGTTTGGCCGAATAAAAAGAACAAAAAGGAGAGCTTCTCCTTCTTGTTAACCTAATTCATTTGCAAAAGAAAATTAGGGTTTTGAAGAGTATTTTCCTCTGAAAAACCTAGATCTCACATCTAGCAAAAAAACTCACACAACTATTCTCTCAATATTGCAAGGCAATTAGAGAATACATTTCTAGCACAAGGGCATAGTCTCAGACGGTCTTGGGTGTATCGATTAGGAGGAAATCTATTTTGATTTCTGTTCTTAGGCCACATCTCAAAGGACCCGAGGTTATTTCTAATGCTTTATCGTTTCTTTATTGTATTTTCGTTTTATGACAATAAATCACATATAAAATTTGCGTTATAGTCCTAATTTTATAGGGTATTATACGGATATTACCCCTCAGAACAGACGCAGGAAGTGCTGCGCCTCTTCTAGAGGACGCAGCAGATGCTGCACCTGTTCTGGGTTGGCTTATGTCCCGAACTCTTTCTCGCTTTGACGTAGTTCCTAATTACGTATTTAATCAACTAATAAACGTATTATCACCTCTAATCTGATGTATTTTCATACTTTTAATTCCAATTTCACTTTTCTTTTATTTTCTTCTTCGAAATCTCGTTTGAGCGTGCATTTGACGTAGATTAAGTAATCATTGTAATCATTTGTAATTTTAATTATTATTATTATTATTATTATTATTATTATTATTATTATTATTATTTTATCGTTATATGTATGATTTAATCGTATGGCATTCGCATGTAATTGAATCTAAAATCTACTTCGACCCAATTGTTTGCTAATTACGTGTTAACCGATATAGTTTAATTCACATGCTAGGAATAATCCGTGTTTGTTGCATTGCATGCATTACATCGACAACATATCAACTATGAACGATTTCCCTAATCATTAGTAGAGGCCGCTATCGAGGCGGGCGGGATTAAGTGTTCGATTAAAGAGCTTCCTAATACGTACCCTCATCCCTTACTCGAGATCTCTGTGAACATCCGTGTTCATTGGCATCCACGAGAGTCATTCTAGACATAAAATGCTAAGGGTAACGAGTTCTTAATGTTCATGTCGCTACTTTGTGTCTTGGAATGGCACGAGGTATTCGAACGGTTCCAATTTCCCATAAAAATTGGTGGTGACTCCACAAATGCAGGCTTATTCAAGCCCTTTCGCGCGCGCCGCGGGTGGCCCATGTCCACAATATTACACTATCACCGGACACGAGATAGCACCTGAACTTGAACTTCTTTCAATTTCAGATGACGACTGAGCATCTACATATGATTGTATCAAAGCTATAATGTTAATAAGGTATAAGGGATAAAATAATTGTATAATATATCCCATGTGTGCTTTATGTATGTTTAATTATATATAAATAAAATAAAATTGTCAATATTTTGACCATTTAGCAGCTTAAATAACTACAGTATAAACAACCGCAAAGAAATAAAGTTCGATATCGCGTGCTGCGCACCCGAGGTTTCAACTAGTTGATGAAAATAAAGATATTGTTAGTGTTGTAGGCATAATGGTACTAAACTCAATATTTCAGAGTTGTGGCACAAGATCTATAACACCGCCATTTATTAAGGAGCCTTCAGCAAGACATTCCCAAATAAATAGGACTGTTACCATCTCGGTTTCCGAGGTAGTGAATAACAAAGTACAACAATACCAAAGTACTTTAATTAAAACTTAGCGATTACATATTATTACAACTTATCCGTACTACACATAATATAAAATTTGATACAACTCGCAGCGAAAATAAATAAAGTGATTAACTAATCTAAGTGATCTAGACTTCTAGGTAGACGGCCAAAACCTCACGCTTTCCCATAAGCTACCAAGTCGGATAATATCTAGTACCTGTCAAATATACTCCCTATTATGGTTCATCACAGGTGTTCACGAATACACTGTCAACCACGAGATTGAGTAGGAATAGCTAAACAACAACAATAAATGAACACAAGACAATATTAAATGCAAATATAATGCATGCTCATGATCAATCCTCCGACGCTCCCGTTCATCCCGCCAATCCCTGGCCGGGGTAGTATCATCATCCCAACCGAAGTTGAGGTAGTCTCACCATCCCAGAAATAAGTCCAGCAGAACCAGTCCTGAGGTATCCAATCCAAGTGCTCTTGATATGAAAATCTAAACAATTGAGTAACACAATAATCTTACCTTCTCAGACACGAAGCTGAGGAATCCAATAATCAATATAATCATCTCAGTCACGAGCTGAGGTAGTCATTAAACAATTTATCTCAGTCACGAGCTGAGGAATACCATCGCTATAGTCATCTCAATCGAATAATTCAATCATCATAGTTCATCCAACACAATTCAATCAAACAATCATATAACATTATCCAAGTAATCATTAAAGTGATTGAGTAGCTATCCTACCGTAATAGAAATTTCCAACTGAGCAGCTCAACAAGAATCCGACTAATTAAGCAACCGAACCCGATTATAATATCTTCACAAATCGTCAACTTTTATCGCTTACTTGCTCTTCCGTCTTCTAAATCTCCGTCCTCTACTTTTATGAATTATTTTTCAGATTTATCATGTATTTATATTCTAGGTTTAGGGTATATGAAATACCAATTAGGAAACTATTACTATTACCTTATTATTATTATTATACAATTATTATTACCATTATAAATTATATAATTATTATTATTACACATTATATTAGTCTTTCCATAAGTAGGATTACCATATACTCCCTTTACTAATTTTATTACTAATATTACTAGGATTATTAATATTATAATTACTATTACCTTTACTTATTTTTTTTTATTCTCCTTATTAATATTATTATTAAATCCCAAAAAAATTCCCGACTACTACTCGTACTAAGCCATTAAAATCTATCCATACAATTATAGCATACGACCCAAGGCCCTATTATTAGCTAAGCCCAATTCCGGACTTGCTTACTCATTTTATTATTTAATTAACGTCTTATCTGTAACTATTATTAGAAATGGCATTAATTAATTATTTGAGTTATATAAATTATTTATATAAATTATTATCAAAACACGGGGTATTACGGTCTTCCCCCCTTAAAATGAACTTCGTCCCGAAGTTCGCCCATAAATACTATAACAACATTTATTAAGATCCACACAACTGAGCACCATCCAACTTATGATAACACAATTATCCATTTAGGATTATCAACTACACCAATCTTATCACAAGATGTCACAATAATAACACAAAACATTTGTAGTATCACGTTCCTTCCCCCTAAAAATAAACTTCGTCGTCGAAGTTCGAGATAACAAACAACAGAAATAAATAGACCATTTATCACCGGAACATATAATACACATTGTAACATTAGACAACTATTATTTCCAACATAATATTGATTGATGATATAATAAAGTTACTAAACGGAAATTAAATAACTACAACCTTTGAATTAATTTTGGTTTATTACTTGCGCGTTTATTTCTTACTAATGACATCTAACTTAAACATGGTTGTACTTAATGTAATTATATATAGGCTTAAGGTAACACATTCTGCATATCACTAGACATATTATTCAACTTCACATAATCTACCTCATTAAAATATCAAGATGTAAGAGATGAGAAACAATTCATTTTAGCATAACTTACATTTTCAAGGATAAGAAACATGTTACAACTTCGAAAAATTATTAATAAATAATAACATAATTACTTCTTGAGAACTTATACTTTTTAGAAGACACAGAGAGTTAGTAAATCATGAGAGAAAGAATCATGTCAAAAACCCATAAGGTCAATTTCTAATGCATTTTACAAATTATTTGGTCGAAACAGAAATTTTACAGCAACTTGTCAGAATCTTAGGTCAACTTGTAAAGATCACTATAAATTATCAAAATATTATCTTGTAACGTGGATTATCAATTTAGAAACATATACGAATCTATTAAAGAGTAGAGTTGGAATCACACCTAAACAATAAGTAAGTTTTAAATGTCAAATTTAACAAAATCATGAGACAAAAACATCACTGTACAGAAATATTTTGACCAATGTCCACTAAATATTTATTTCTCCTAAATCGTATATTATTTAAGCATGAAACCAACGGCATATGAAAGGTAACTCAGAAAGCTATCACACATAAAACTTTCGTGCAAGGATATCAAACAGGCAATAAATGACAGTCAAAGCAATCAAGGGTAAAATTTTTGAGAATTCAACCAAATCACATTCTTCACAATTTCACGTAATTTCCGTAATACTCCGCATGTTAGTCATACTTACGACTCCCACATACACGCCATCATACTTTCCCCATATCAACATGCTTATAACAAAGCTAAAAATCATATCACATCCCCTCTCCTTAAAATCAAGGTTACGTCCCAGTAACCGCGGTCATCAATGAAAACAAAAATCATACAAGGCAAACAAAACTCCTAAGACAAATCAACGTTATTAATTTTGAATTACCCCACACTTTAATATCTCTCAAGTTAATCGGTTCAATACTGAAAGGGCCAAAAGTTTGGTGTGAGAGGCCCTACTCATCCCAAGCCTTAAGGGGGCACCTAACAGTTTCTACCCGGGTTCCTTTTATTAGAAACATCCTACATTAATTATTGTTCATTGGTTTAGGCCTAAGGATCGTGCCTGGCTCTTATACCACTTTGTAACACCCTCATTTATTAAGGAGCCTTTAACCTAAAATAATCCAATTTATGCAATCATTAATTATCTTTTATGGCTTCGGTGGAAGGGTAACCTGTTGAACAGGTAACTCCTCCTTCTCATTTGAACCCAGTTCACTTAATCTAATTCATCTATCTCCTTCTTCCTTACTCTTTCATCTTATTCTCCTGTACTTCGTTAACATTATCAGTGAAATTCTTCCACATTACCAACTGTGCAGATTAAGCAATATGCATCTTGCTACTGATTTAGTGACCAAAACTAAAGTACCAACATCAATATTTTATGCTAAAATAAACCCTTCCACTAATTTCAGACCTCTTAATCTCAATACAACCGAAAACGTTCACCTAAGTTCGAGGCATTTCCTTTTAAACCCACTTGTAATCCAATCACAAACATTAACATTACCGGCTCTTGATGCATAATTAAGCTTTTTACATTTCCCAATTAACCTATTTAACACTTCTAAATGCACATTACTTTGTGAATCACAAACCAACAATGCATTCTTAAAACAACCCAAACCCAAAAAATACTTATTCAATCAAACCAAGATCTTAGCTTTATACACCAAAGACTTAAAATCGGATGAATCAATCGTAAGGACTTCCTCATAATATTTAATTTCAATGCTTTCTCATATTCCCTAAATCTTTGTCGAGCCTCGGCTTGATTTGAGAGGGCTGACCAAATTCAAAGGGGTTTCCGACATTTCGAAAGGCGATTTGTGTGGATTATGGAAGAACAGATCTGGGGAAAAATAAAGAAATATGTTTTCAAATAAAGGAGATTAATAGAGGATGATGAATGTTGGAAGAAGAACAAGAATACTAAAACAAAAGACGAAGACTACAGTCTACAACTGAAGAAGAAGCATAAAAAACAAAAATTACTGGCAAAATTTAATAGATTACCCGTGGCAACAGGTCACCAAGAAGACCAAAGCAATACAAGATAAATGATAATATAGATCGGATTATTTTGGGTTAAACAATAGGTGGGATTATTTTGAGAAGGACATCGATAGTTTGGATTATTCACATCAAATAACCCTTTAAATTTTGACAATTGTTTCGATTTTATAGCGATATTTACATTGTTAGGCATTTATTATTTTTCCATACATTGCATTTAATATACAATATATCATGTTTTAACACCGAATTCGTGCAGTTTTTTAACGGATTTAAAACATGTGTACGTTTCAAACACTTACAATTTTCGCATGTGTTTTAACCTATTATCATTATAAAAGAAATAGAGTATTAAATATTCATGTATTTTGGTTAACATTTTTTAAATGTTAATCATTATATCGATGTTCTTAAAAACATACCCGTGCAATTCTGCACGGGTTGAAAACTAGTTTATTTTGATAGTAAAATAAAAAAAATACCACTTTGCTTTAAATGTGAAAACTGCAAAAAGTTAATATCCGTACCTTTTTTTATTTAGAGCGAGGCATAAATATTGACATAAGGACCTTCTAAAAATTAAAAAACGGATTAATCTGGGGCCCCATCGTAAAATCTCGCACAGGGCCCCGAAAATCTCAGGGACGGCCCTGGTCACCCTTCTGTTTTAAGAGATAAGATACCTTAATTCTTACCCTAATGTGGACAGGGGCGGCCCGCGCGTTGTGGTTTTGAGGCTACAACACTTCTCCCACGGAACCTTGGTTTGCCAAAGCACGTCATGGGCCGTTACCGATTTGTGAGGCATTGAAACCGGTGAAAGGTTGAACAAGCCTGCATTTGTGGAGTCGCCACCAATTTATTGTGGAAAATTGGAAAACGTTCGAATAACTCGTGCCATGTCAAGACGCAAAGTAATGACGTGAACAATAAGAACTAGTTACCCTTAGCATTCTATGCCTATAATGACTCTCGAGATACCAATGGACACGGATGTCCAGAGATAGTTGGAGTAAGGGGTGAGGGTACGTATCAGAAGGTTCTTTAATTCGAACACCTAATCCCGCCCGCCTCGATAGCGGCCTATACTAATGATTAGGGAAATCGTTCATATTTGATATGTCGTCGATGTAATACATGCAATGCAACAAACATGGATTAATCCTAGCATGTGAGATTAGACTATGTCGGTTAACACGTATTTTAGCAAACAATTTGGTCGATGTAAATGTTAGATTCAATACATGTGAATGCCATACAATTAAATCATACATAATAATAACGAAAAATGAATTACAATAATTAAAAGTACAAGCTTTATTTGATCTACATCAAAAGCAAGCTCAAAGACGAGATTTTGAAGAAGAAAAGAAAAGGAAAATAAGATTAGAATTAAAGTATGAGAATACGTCAGATTAGAGACGATAATACGAATAATAGTTGATTTAAACTGTAATTAGGAGCTACGTCAAAGCGAGAAAGAGTTTAGGGGCAGAAACCAACCTAGAACAGGCGCAGCATCTGCTGCGTCCTCTGGAAGAGGCGCAGCACTTCGTGCGTCTGTTCTCGAGTTGGGTTCTGGCTGTGAAGTCAGAATCGCAACACTATTATTGTTCATTGATATATTTAAGATGAATTATCGATATTGGACTCTAATTGAAGTGTTTTAACCGATCATATGTATCTGGGCAAGTCATAAATCGAATTAAAACGAGAAATTACAGCGGTTTACATGATTATGAATATACGATGGACTCGTGTCAGAAATACAAAAAAAAAGCGAAACTTGAGATTAGCTTAAGACGAAAATAGATGAATAAGATTCGGAAGAAAACTTATATATCAAATTAGGACTTCCAGAACCTCGACATGAACAAGTCGAAACCCCGAAGAATCAATTTGAATAAAAACGGCGAAAACACGCAAGTATTGAATTACTCGGGATTAAGGACGAATTAAGCATTGTAATTAAAAGGAATTGTTAAAATACGATTTGTATACGGAAATAACAAAAGAACGAAGGAAAATAAAAGAATAAGAAAATTTGCAGGAAATCGAGGAAAAAGAAGAAGAAGAGTAGGAGCAGCATGCATCCTCTAGAAGAGGCGCAATAAGGCTGCGATCCTTCCCGAAGGTGCAGCTGCTGCTGCGTTTCTTCTCGACGTGTGACCTATGCTGTTTCATAAACACTGCTTTAAAAGATGGATTTTAAATCGGTTATCAAACGTGCTTTTGATATAGATTTACATTAATTGATATAAAATAAAATGGGATTTACACCCTCAAACTTACATGTTTGACGAAACGAGATTGACTAAAGTTATCGTTTAGTGATTGCTCGACTCGAATATGCGTGGAAAGTGCCCTCGTTAGAGGATTTAATAGATTCATTAGGTTGACTAAAGGTGGAGTTGGTCAAGTTGGTCGGTCTATGCAACGTGACTGGGACTCAGAATGATCTGAGCTTACATGGTCGATTGATCAAGCACGTAGGCGTCGAAAGGCAATAGCGTAGTCTAGAATGCAAAGAGAGAGAGAGAGAGAGAGAGAGAGAGAGAGAGAGAGAGAGAGAGAGAGAGAGAAGGGCGGAACACTCACGTGCCAAATATGGAAGCCAAAGGCCTCTATTTATACTAAACATATGGAAGAGCTTAGGAATGACATGGATATGGAAACAAATCTCGGAAATATTCTGAAAAATGCGAAAGAGTGCTGGAGAAAAGGCGCAGCAACTACTGCGATTATTCGAAGAGGCGCAGCATTTGCTGCGTCGTTTCTCCAGATGTTTCCTCTTTGGCAAGAAAGATTTTCGCATTTTATTATGGAATTTCGGTAGATTTACACTTCCTTATTCCATGAAACACAATATTACGGTAGATATTTACTTAAAATATTAATTTTAATTAGGAATAAATATATAGAGAATTCTAGAACATTCCGGAATATTCCGACTTGGCATTTAAACGGTTTTTAGAAAATGAAGCGGTTTTTTACCCACACTCCAAATGAATTCTAATTACTGTCAAAACGACCGTATCAGTGTGTAGATGACGACCAAGGGGTTAACTCGAGTGTTGAGCTATCACTTGACGATGAACTTACGGACTGTCATAAATCGTTCCGCGTATCAGACATTCGGCCCAATCATCACTGTGTGGTTGGCGGGAGGTGTAGAAATGAGGTATCTACAGAGCCCCCACTTTTACTGAGGCTTAGACAAGACGAAAGTTAAAGTATATCCATCAGGTCAATCGAAGATTACAACCTGATGACTATGGCGACACGAGGCGGCTCAAGGGGTTTGAACTAAGGACCTGTCGTCGGGAACATTTTAGAGTATGTCGACTATCGTGGAGGGTCATTTAAAGTCCATTAGACTACGTAAGAACGCTCGCCAGCCATAGGAAGAAACCATACCTGAGACATCCCTGGGTGAAGGATTCGAAGGTACAAATACTCTTCGGAGAATTTTATCTTATACTCCGTGGGGAAGAATTATATGTTGAGTCGACAATGGCGCGTCCTTGGCCCTGTTGAGGAGAAAATAATAGATCGACAGGACGCGTCCTTGGCACCGCTGAGGAGAAAATCCGCTCGGGTCGTCGCACGCGAAATTCTAATAAAGAGGAGAAGCCCATGAACTGTATTTAGTGATCATGAATTCTCGCTGGGGAACGCAATGTTGTGGTTGTCTAAAGTCTGTTGAAGAGAAAATGACGATTCGGACGAAGAGAACGCCAAAAAAGGAGCCATATGTTGAAGATAAGATGTCGGGGAAGAGGCGCATGAAGCCTAGGCCCACAAATAACGAATTTATGATGTTTGCCGAAGGAGTGTGAATGCCCTGGGGCTAGACAGCGTAAATGTCTTTGATCTTCATTTTATTTTTCCTTTATTTAGAGATGATCATAAGAATGACCCCTCGTTTTTTTGCTTTACTGGGTGCCCCGGCCTTGGGAGAGCTACTCTGGGGCTCCAGCCTTTGTGACTGAGGTTCTCCGTCTCCAGAGTTCGAGTAGGTTGCTTTTGACGACACCCATGGGGACCGTGTGGTACTTGGGTGAGCCTTTGACTCGGCAGTGCTCTCGTGACGCTTTTACGGTTCCCATCGACCCTCCATGGACGATGTTTAGGGAGCCTTAAGAGGCTGAGAGGGCAGCTGACCTGGCTGGCACGAGTGGTAATGCCCTCCTTCTCCCTGGTGATGAGTACGCTGGGTTTGTTCAACGGAGGCTAGCGTACTGGCCGATTATGTTAAGCATAATTACCGTTTACTTGTCTTTGATAGATCTGATAAATGATGAATGATTAGCAAATAATGAACCACTTGAGTTTTGTAGGAGATTGAGGTAGCGGGCGTCGAGCCCCCAGCTGTTCCAGAGACGTTCGAGTACACTAATTCGGTGGGCATGATGGTGATCTCGGAGATCCAGTCTTTCTGCAGGGCGGTGACTGACGCTGGCTTGGATGAGTGTCAGCACGTTGTGAGGAGGGTAAGCCCCCAGCTTTGCTGTCTTTAGTATTTTATGTTTCATTACATAGGAATGTATTTGCTAGAACCTTCTCCGTATTTGATTGAAGGTGGCACCGTCCAGGCATGTGAAGCTGTGGAGGATGGCTAACCGGCTGCGAGCTACAGCAATTGCGGCCCTTACAGTGTTGGAATAAGTGTCCTCCGACAATAATGCGATCACAACTGTTGATCATAATGATCACATGTTCAAATCTCATTTTAAGAATACATGTGGGAAGTAATATTTTACAGTCAACTGGTCCACACATATCGGTAATGATTGGCTGACTAGAGTTTGACATTACTGTCGTGCGACGGTGGTGATCAGTTGATCCCCTTAGGTCATACCTATAGGGAAATAATCTTAATTGATTATTTAATTAATCGTATGCCGATACGAGTTAATTAAATTGCTTAAAATTGACGGATGATTTTGTGAGTAAAGTTAACGTGTCTTATTGTAATTCGATTAAATTAGATACGGTCTAAGTAATCGAATTGTTTTATTACTTAGATTAAAATATTGTTTACGAAACAATTGAAACAGAATGAATAATTTATTATAAATACAAGTTGTTGTAGTTTATAATTGTATGACCCATTTTGATACAAGTAATTGTGAATTACTAATTATTTTTGTATGTGACATATTTAATTAATATGATGATTTTTAATATGTTAAAAATGCATTATAATGTAACATGTCTTGTAACATGTCACATATGTCACAATTGACAAATGACAAAAATAAAATGGACTATCATTTTATGGGATAACCGGTTTTATGAAGGGAGTAGTGGGGTTGTGTTTTTATATTTTAAATGACTAAAAACAAAATGATTACCTACCTAATAGTAGCCATGAAAACCTATTTTCTTGGGAAGAAAATGAGCATCATGCATTGGCTCCCCTTCACCCAAGCCCACCGGTTTTTTAAGAGAAAAGATAGAGGGTTTTTTCCTCTATTATTCATTCACAACTTACTATATGTTTTTCTAGTGTAAGAAAATCAAATACTCTCTACAATTTGTGAAACATTTTAGAGAAATAAAAACCTCACAAAACTCTTCTCTCTTGACCGAAATAAGAGAGAACAAATTAATATTTTGTGTCAAATTTGAAGTAAGACTAATATTATTACTAGTTCATAATAATATTGGTTATTAATAGTATTCCTTGGGTATATGCTTTTGGGAGAGGTTCTAATTTGAACCTTGTTCATCCATTGTTGGAAAGATCAAGAACTAACAAGAAGGAGATCTTGTTGGTGCCCAAATGGCCGAAAATAAGATGGTGAGAAATCGATTTTTCCATCTCTTTTTATTAAGTTTGCATGCATAAGATCTTGTATTTATTTTATGACCAAATAAATTAATTCATATATGAATATGTAAACTAATGAGATTATTGAATCCTAACAAGCGGTATCATGAGCCTTAGGTTGTTTGCATGCAAATCGGTTTATGGTTTTTCAGAGTTATAAGATTAACATACAAAACTAATTAATTCGGATTTATGAAGATAAACCTAAAAATAACTTTGCATGTTAAAAGTTTCTGTTCCTAAGTGATTTTTAGGACATTTTGGTTTATTTATGGATTTTATTGTTAATTTTATATATTATTGGCATTAAAATGCGATTTTATGAGGAAAAATGTCATTTTTGGACGAAAAATAGCTAAACTTCGAATTTTCCACTGGTTTTTCGATATGTTTTCACATGTATTACATACTGATGGCCTGTAAATTTTAATGTTAAAATAAGTTGTCTTGCTCGAAATATGAATTTTATAATTTAAAATCGTATTTAAATGGGTAAATAGGTTAATATGAGTTATATTTCGAATCTGGTCATGGAAATTTAGTATGTTGTCAAATGCAATTTTATAAGATGTGTGTAAAATATTTGGCTCTAATGAAGTCTTTTTGCATGATTTATGAGTTTTTGATGAAAAATCACATAAATAGTGACTACAATTAGTAATAATGCTAAAACATACTTCATGACTAAAGGAAAAATGTCACATGTTGCATTTTATCATATTTGATATGGTCATATTTGTTAAAACCGATAAACCGCAACATTTTTTTTCTCGATAATGTTTCGAAATTTTTAACCTAAGTTTTGAACATTATGAGTGTCATTGTATTTTTCCAGAATGTTTATGAGTTTAAATTTAAAATTTCGAAATTATTTGAAATTTTTATAATTTATTTTGAAGTTTATAGCATAATTTTGTATTTTTTGGTCCATTAATGAACAATATTATGAAATCAAGTTGAGTTATTGTCAAAATATTAGTGAAGACTAAGTTTTGAGTCCTAAAAAGGTTAGGGTAATTAACTTGTACATAAATATGAATTTATGTAATTATTGTGATTTTAACAAGTTATAATCACGCAAATCCATAAAAATCGATAAATATACGATATTGGCTCTTAAAAGGAGATTTAGCATAAAATTTAGCATGTTCATACATATTATAATGCTGCATTTTATTTATGATTGTCATATTTTAATTTTATGTAATTTTTGAATTATGTAATTTTACTTAGTATGGCCTTAGTTTTAATTGGTATTACCCGAAATGTATGGGAATATCGATTCGGTTGTAATTATTGTGATCTCGTATCACCGTTTTGTAATTTAATAGATTTATTTTTATTTTTATTACAAATGTATAATAGGAAATTATGTAATTCATTTTGTAATTTAATTGTTCCGGAGTTCCTTGAAGACGGTGCCATTTGAGAAGGCGGTCCATCAAAGGAAGTCTTGCCTCGAGATGCGTACCAAGACCGAAGTTCAAGGGACCAAAGGAGTTGGTTTCCGAATTTGTAATAGTTTATTAGATTTACTATTTTATGAAGGTCATACTAGGATTTTTTTTTTATGCTTTGCATTTTATTTATATGTTGCATGCATCGCTAAATTGCCATAACTAAACATGCATTTTAAATCGAGTTTATCGACCGTGTCAATTACAATTATCGTAGTTCACCGCTTTAGTTCACTTAAAACGTGATAGATAATAAATTGACATGACCTCTCGCTAAAAATAAACAATTGAGACTTAGCCTTACCAAAAAGTAGAAACCATGAAAACCTATTTCGTGAGGGAGTGCGCTCGGCTAAACCGGGGTACAAACCTTTTTACGTAGAGGAAGTGGGTGATAAATGTCTATCCACCGAATTCATGTTGATGAGGGTTGTATCGCCAAAGCGTGCCCAAGTTAATGTGGATTTGGTTCATGGACACATTTATTCGAAATTTGGGTTGAACTCAACAAAAGTATTCTCGACCATAGTCGGATGTGTTTTGGGCAAAAGATAAATATTAATGTAATTTTATCGACCAAGAGTTCTAAAAGTAGAATCGATTAAAGAGTTAATCCACCGAGTTATATTGATGAGTGTTGTATCGCCAAAGCGTGCCCAAGTTAATATGAATTTGGATCTTGGAATCATTTATAATAGTTTGGTAGAGGTCACCATATAAATTCTCATATCTTGTTAAATTTATTTACAAGTATGATTAAAAAGACAAATGTTAATATTTCCTTTTCCTCCATACTTGTAGTTCATTACAATGAATCCATCAAACGCTACTACACCGATAACTATTGAGTGTTGCCACAATGTTTTTGACGACGTTTGCTTCAACAATGATTTTGACACTACTAGAGAACTTCATTTTAGGATAGGTTCGGATGGAAACATAAACTTCATCACTTCTTCTAGACCACCTACTACTACAAGATCTCTTGTGAGCCGGTCTCAGGAAGACCGCCTCATAAAATCTATAGGATCTTTATCTTTGGAAGAGAAAGATGCCAAAACTAGTGGGAGCTCAAGCAATCAAGCTCTTACTTCTAAGGGCAAAAGGTTCAAGAAGAAGAGAAAGAAAGGGAAAAACTTCAAGCAAGTTGAAGATGAGTGTCATTATTGCATTGGCATGGGACATTGGCTTAGGAATTGTCCTATATATTTGCGAAATATAAGGGAAGGAATCATTGTTCCAAAAGGTAAAATTCCTAAGGAAATTTATGTTATTGATGTAAATTATACTTCCACTACGACATGGGTACTGGATACCGGTTGTGTTTCTCACCTTTGTAATCATTTACAGGGGCTAAGAGACGTGAAGAGGCTAAGCAAAGGAGATGTGGATCTACGCCTTGGAAATGGAGCTCGAGTAGCGGCCGAATCCAAAGGAACTTATGTATTGGCTTTGCCTAATGTATTTGAGTTGTATTTACATAATTGTTTTTATGTGCCTACACTTTCTAAAAACATTATTTCAATCGCCATGTTAGACATGGACGGTTTTTGTTTTGTCATTAAAAACAATCGTTTTATTATTTCATGGAACGACTTGGTTATAGGCCAAGCTCCTTCCATTAATGGCATTTACATTTTTGAAACCTCGAATCCAACTAATGTCATCTACAATATTCAATCAAAGAAACTCAAATCAAGTGATCCAAATGAATCGTTCATTTGGCATTGTCGATTAGGTCACATAAACGAGAATTGCATCAAAAGATTAATTTCGACTAATGTGATTACACCATTTGATTATCAATCATATGGAACATGCGAATATTGCCTTCTTAGCAAGATGACTCAGAATCCTTTTAGCGGTAAAGGAACACGAGCTAGTGAACTATTGGGACTCATACATACCGATGTGTGTGGACCAATGAGTATCACCGCTCGAGGAAATTATGACTACTTCATAACCTTCACCGACGACTTGAGTAGATATGGGTATATCTATTTAATAAAGCATAAGAGTGAAGCTTTTGAGAAATTCAAGGAATTTCAAAATGAAGTAGAGAACCAATTGAACAAAATGATAAAAGCACTACGATCCGATCGTGGTGGAGAATATCTTACCCATGAATTCGATTCACACTTGAAAGGTTGTGGCATAATATCACAACTATCTCCACCCGGAACACCACAACTCAATGGTGTTGCCGAAAGGAGAAATCGAACCCTACTTGATATGGTTCGATCAATGATGAGTTAAACCGAGCTACAAAACTCGTTTTGGGGATTTGCGATCCAAACTGCAATGAAATCTTTAAACATTAGTCCTACCAAAGCAACCGAAAAGACTCCATATGAGATATGGAGAGGAATAGTTCCAGTTCTATCCTATTTGAAAATTTGGGGTTGTGATGCTTATGTCAAAGTTAAAAAATGACAACAAGCTAGCCCCACGATCTGAAAAATGCATCTTTGTAGGATATTCTACCGCCTCAAAAGGTTATTAATTCTATAAACCTCAAGAGAACAGAGTGTTTGTGTCTTGCGAGGCTGTCTTCTTAGAAAGAGAATTTATTTCTAAGAGACAGAGTGGGAGAAATTTTGAACTTGATGAAGTTCAAGAGCCACAAACCGAGGTAGAGACGCAAGAAGATGTTCCTTCGTTGTCTAGCACGGTTGTCCCTCCTCCACTTAGAAGAACGGGCCGAGTTTCTCGCCATCCCGATCGATATATTGGACTTATCGAAGAAGATGGAACACTCGATGTGTTGCTTTTAGAAAGTGACGAACCTGCCACCTACAATGCCGCAATCTCTAGTCCCAATTCCTCCTTATGGCTTGAAGCCATGAAGTTTGGAACATGGTGGATTTGCCTGAAAGGGCAAGACCTCTTCAATGCAAATGGATTTTCAAGGTCAAGAATTGCATAGAAGGACATGATGATGTCTACAAAGCTAGGCTAGTGGCAAAAGGATTTACCCAAGTCCAAGGTCTTCATTATGATGAAACCTTTGCCCCCGTAGCCATGCTAATATCCATACGGATTTTGTTAGCGATTTCCGCATTTCATGATTATGAAATATGGCAAATGGATGTCAAAACCGCTTTTCTAAATGGGCATTTAGAAGAGGAGGTGTACATGATACAACCTGAAGGTTTTGTTGATTCTAAAACTCCTAACAAAGTATGCAAACTTAAGAGATCCATTTATGGACTTAAGCAAGCATCAAGAAGTTGGAATCATCGATTCGATCATGTGATAAAAGAGAATGGTTTCACTCGAAGTGTTTAGGAACCATGTTTATACATGAAATTTAGTGGGAGCAATGTTGTGTTCCTAATTTTGTATGTAGATGACATACTACTCATTGGAAATGACATTCCGATATTGTCTTCTGTTAAGAAGTTGTTAGGTAAACACTTCCAATTGAAGGATTTAGGAGAGGCACAACACATATTAGGTATCCAGATCCATAGAGATAGATCCAAGAGGATATTGGCACTAAGTCAAGAATCTTATGTTGATAAGATTCTTTGACGTTTCAGCATGGACAAATCCAAAAGAGGATTGGTACCTATGGTAAGTGGGACAATATTGAGCAAGTCTCAATCGCCCACCGAACCCCATGATGTTGAACGCATGAAGTTGATCCCTTATGCTTCCGCTGTTGGATCAATCATGTACGCCATGATATGCACACGTCCTGATGTCTCGTATGCCTTGAGCATGACGAGTAGATATCAAGGAAATCCAGGTGAGAGTCACTGGATAGCCGTCAAGAACATCCTTAAGTACTTGAAAAGAACTAAGGATTCTATCTTAGTGTTTGGAGGAGACACCGAGCTCCCTGTTAATGGTTACACGGACTCAAGTTTTCAAACGGATAGAGATGACATGAAATCACAAGCTGTTTTTGTTTTCATGCTCAATGGTGGTGTTGTTCTTCGGAGAAGCTTCAAGGAAGTCGTGATCGTGGATTCAACAACGGAGGTGAGTACATTACAAAGATCGAAGCGCCAAGGAAGTCAGTATGGATCGTGCAATTCACGGAAGGTCTAAGAGTAGTACCTACCGCCAATGATCCCATCACTCTCTATTGTGATAATAGTGGGACGATCTTCCAAGCCAAAGAGCCAAAGTCTAGTAATAGATCTAGACATGTACTTAGAAAATATCATGCAATTAGAGATTTCATTTAAAGAAAGGAAATTGCGATATGTAAGGTTGGGACGGATAATAACATAGCTGATATGCTCACCAAGCCTTTATCGCAGGCTAAGCATGATGGACATGTTGCGTCCATGGGACTTACACACATGCCAGTTTTATGTTAGATTTTGATATGAAATAAAAGAGTTGTTTTATTTGCTCATATACATAATCACATTTGTCTTTTATTTTTCCATTACTTTGTCATATTCAAATGGGTTGTGGAGACAAGATTGAACCCCATTATAGTGAACTAAATTGACATAGTAATCGCCCATAGTCACTTATATGAGGTGACGTCTCGAAGTGACTAGAGTGTGATGCGATTGATGGCAAGTTCAAGTGCCATAGAGTCATGCGAGATGACTAGTCGATCACATAGGCAGACTGTTAGGAACACTTTGTCGGGCTAATGACCGCTTATAGAGTTCTGGCAAATTTATATAGCCTAGTCATGGCGAGTGCTACTATAGTATTCTAATGAGTCGATTCTTTTGACTAAAGACTGTTCTCCTAAGGTGGCACAGTTTGAGATTAACTTTGATTTATGTTACTACGACCTTCGTAAATGGGGTCAAATGGGCATATTTTGGGTTATGATGGTTGTGGCTAATCGAAGGGAATAGTGCGATAAGAATTGTCCACCCCTTGTCAGGGTTAAAACAATATCTCAGGGCCACTCGAGAAGAAATGAACTGGAAATGCATGGCCACGCTCGGAAGGTATCTATGGTAGATAATTCCGGTCAATCAGTTATTTTCCAGATCGAGGAAATCACTCTCGATATGATCACTTGCAAGTACGACCTGAAAGACACTTTGCATTGAGTGGGAGATAGTAATAGGACAAGAGAATTGGTGACGCACACTTGTCGAGGACAAGTGGGAGATTGTTGGAATAAGTGTCCTCTGACAATAATGCAATCACAACTGTTGATCATAATGATCGCATGTTCAAATCTCATTTTAAGAATACATATGGTAAGTAATATTTTACAGTCAACTGGTCCACACATATCGGTAATGATTGGCTGACTAGAGTTTGATATTACTGTTGTGCGACGGTGGTGATCAGTTGATCCCCTTATGTCATACCTATAGGGAAATACTCTTAATTGATTATTTAATTAATCATATGCGGATACGAGTTAATTAAATTGCTTAAAATTGACGGATGATTTTGTGAGTAAAGTTAACGTGTCTTATTGTAATTCGATTAAATTAGATATTGTCTAAGTAATCGAATTGTTTTAGTACTTAGATTAAAATATTGTTTACGAAACAATTGTAACAGAATGAATAATTTATTATAAATACAAGTTGTTGTAGTTTATAATTGTATGACCCATTTTGGTACAAGTAATTGTGAATTACTAATTATTTTTGTATGTGACATATTGTGGACATGGGCCACGGGGGCGCTTGGAAACAAGCGTTTGCATTTGTGGAGTCGCCACCAATTTATTGTGGAAAATTGGAAACCGTTCGAATACCTCGTGCCATGTCAAGAGACAAAGTAGTGACATGAACACTAAGAACTCGTTACCCTTAGCATTCTATGTCTAGAATGACTCTCGTGGATGCCAATGAACACGGATGCTCGCAGAGATCTGGAGTAAGGGGTGAGGGTACGTATTGGGAAGCTCTTTTGATCGAACACCTAATCCCGCTCGCCTCGATAGCGGCCTCTACTAATGATTAGGGAAGTTATTCATACTCGATATATCGTCGATTATATGCATGCAATGCAACATCCAAGTTTTAATCTTAGCATGTGAAGAATTAACTAAGTCGGTGAACAATTAATTAGCAAACAATGAATGTCAAAGTAGGAATTTAAGTTCAATTTCATGTGAAGGCATACAAATGGTATAATAAAACAAATAAAATAAATACAATAATGAAAATTACAATAGTTACATCGGATTCAATGATTTATGTCGAAAATACTTTCAAAACGGATAATTTAAGAAAGAATAAACAAACGAATTAACGAACAGGAATTAAGCGATAATACGAGTAATACTTAATTAGATACGTAAACTAATTAGACTAGGTCAAAGCAGAACGGAAGTTCAGAGACATAAGTTAACCTGGAACAGGCGCAGCAGTTGCTGCGTCTGTTCCAAGGGTGAGTTCTGGCTGTGAAGCCGGAACTGCAAATCGTTAATATTCTTGGGTGAATTTAAGTATTGATTATGATATTCGACTCGGATGAAAGTGATTTAATAGGTTAATTACATGCGAATGAGTCATAAAAAGCGATAAAACATGGATGAAACGAATGTGAACGAATTAATAACATGAATGAAAGATTGATTAGTGACATAGGTGAACTAAATAGGGTAAATTTGACGAATTAATGACGGATACAACAATAGACAGATGGAAATATACCAAAGATCGAATTCCAGAGACTCAATATGAAAGAATCGAATCTCTATAACCCGGATTGACTTTAATGACGAAAACCCGTAAATATTGGTTATAAGGGATTTAAGTCGGGATTTAATGATGAATTATATGTATTAATGATGATGGACAATGTACATGTGAAATTATTATGCTATTATGTCAAGAAATTGAAGAACAAACAAAAACAGACAAAAAACAACGAATTGACAGAGGACGAAGGAAGAAGAAAGGAAGCAGGAACTACGGCAGCCTCACGAAGAGGCGCAGCAGGTGCTGCGTCCCTTCGAAGAGGTGCATCAGTTGCAGCGTCCTTTCTCAACGTCTGTCCTCTGATAATCCGTAGAAAGGGTTTTAAACATGGTTTTATAAATCGGTTTTAAGATGTACTTTCGACATAAATCTTACATTAATGATACAAAAAAGTAAATAACAATAATAAAATAGTCATTTACACCCTCAGACGTACATGTTTGACGAAACGAGATGAACTAAGTTTATGATCAGTGATGCTCGACTCGAATGTAACGAAACTGCCCTCGTAAGACGAAAACGATTAAGATTAATTAAGTTGATTATGGTGGAGTTGGTCAAATTGGTTGGTCATGCAAACGAGGCTGGTACTCAGAAGGATCCGAGCTTACGTGGTCGAATGTTCAAGCATGTAGACGCCAAAAAGTAAGAACGTGGTCTAGAATGCAAAGGGAGAAGAGAAGGGTGGACACTCGCGTGAGAAATATGAGGAGCGAAGGCTCCTATTTATACTAATCACGTGAAGGAATTAGGGTTTTCGGGAAAACTTTGGAAATGAATCTCGAAAAGATATGAAAAGATACGAAAAAATACGCAGAGAAGGACCTGGGAAGAGGCGCATCAGACATTGCGTCCCTTAGAAGAGGCGCAACACCTGCTGCGTCTGTTCCCAGGTAATTTCCTCCTGCGGAAGAAAGATTTCCGTGTTTAGTTTATGGAATGACGGGATAATTTGCTTTTCCTTAATATCTTGCATGAATATTACGAGAAATCCTTTACCAAAGATTAGAAGATTGTGAAAGATTTATAAAATATGGAATAGAAATATCCGGAACATTCCAGAACATTCTGACTCGGGATTTAGCGGTTATCATAAAATGAAGACGGTTTTAGGCCCGGACTCCAAATGTACTCTAATTACTGTTAAAACGACTGTATCGGCGCGTAGATGACAATTAAGAGGTAAACATAAATATTTTAGCAATCACTTGACGATAAACTTATGAACTGTCACAAATCATTCTGCGTACCAAACATGCGGCCCAATCATCACCGGATGGTTTGCGGGAGGTGCAGAAATGAGGTATCTACAGAGCCCACACTTTGACTGAGGCTTGGACAAGACGAAAGTCAAAGTATAGCCATCAGGTCAATCGAAGATTACAACCTGACGACTATGGCGACGCGAGGCGGCTCAAGGGATCTGAACCAAGGACCTGTCGTCGAGAACATTTTAGAGTCTGTCGACTATCGGGGAGGGTCGTTTAAAGTCCATTAGACTACGTAAGTAAGCTCGCCAGCCATAAGAAGAGACCATACCTGAAACTTCTTTCTCATGACGCTTCCGGAGGTGCATAGGAGCTAAAGGTAAGCGTAAGAGCTAAAGGATAAGCGTAAGAGCTAAAGGATAAGCGTAAGAGCTAAAGGATAAGACCTAAAAGATAAGTAAGGATTGTGCTTTGGTGTGGGATCCCAAAGGAAAGCATCAACGGGAAGGAGGCCCTAAATATAATTTCAACCTGAGGGGTAACTAAGGCTTGAGTGTAAGAACCCTATCGGTCTGGGAACTTCTGGAGAACGACACCTTTATCGCACTCCACGGGGAAACAAGAAATATCATGAGTAGCAGGACACAGGCGGGAACTGCTGGGAGAAATCTGCTTGGGTCGTCTTTAAACAAATTTCAGAAGAACTCGAGAAGGAGGATTTATGTCGTGAACTCTCGTTGGGGGAACCTTATTGGGAACTTATCTCCATGTCTCGAGAGGGATTTTCTATCCGCTTACTCTCGCTGGGGGGAAATATAATGAAGGCGTGTCGAAACACCTGTCAGGGAATACTTGCTCGTTGTGACAAACAAGGTCTTGAAAGCGATAAATAATGTATGATAGTCTGCAGTTGGCTTAGAAACGCGGGTCTGAACGAAGAATACTCGTCAAACGGACCAAAAAAGATAAATGGCATCGGGGAAGAGGCGCACCAAAGATGGGCCCACAAATAACGAACTTCTAACGAATTTTTGAAAACTCAAATGAAGGGAAGCTGAGGAAGAGGCGCAGCAAGAGCTGCGTCTCTTGGAAAAGGCGCAGCGCTTGCTGCGTCTGTTCCTGAGGGTGTCTTTCCTGGAAAAAGCGCGATGAAACAGGGATTTATTTCATTTGTTTCGAAACACAAATCAACCATTTCTCTCTCAAAC
Source organism: Silene latifolia (assembly GCF_048544455.1). Taxonomy (NCBI): domain Eukaryota; kingdom Viridiplantae; phylum Streptophyta; class Magnoliopsida; order Caryophyllales; family Caryophyllaceae; genus Silene; species Silene latifolia. The sequence goes on along the minus strand of NC_133532.1, from coordinate 76,974,879 downwards.
TTCAACCATTTCCGCCAAAATTTGATCCAAAAGCTTGCATTCACCATGACTAATCGAGGTATGTATATCAATCTTGCATTAATCTTCTATAATGGACGAATTGGATCGACAAAATTTAGGGTTTTCAACCCTAAAATGTCGAAAATTTGGGGCTTTTCCCCCAAATGATCTTGCCTTGTAAAATTGACCTTGTAAATGGCTAATTGGTAGTATAAGGATCATAACCATGTATTTGTTTCGAATTTTCGTTGAGTTTTGGGCATGTGAGTGAAATTGAGACGGTTTTACAGCTAAACCGTAAATTGCTTCGAAAATGGCCTTAGGATTGCCCATTTACGATGAAACTTGATATTTGGAATCCTTGGATGATGGGTAAACTTTTTACCATCTCATAATTTTGGTTTGTGACGGCTTTTCAGGACACTTTATAGGGCATAATCGCCGTTATAACGAAATGCTGCCGAAATTTCAACTCGAACCCATGACTAGGCTTCAACTTAGGCTTGACTTAACCCAAATTACCACATGAGTGTTCGAGTTTGTGGGAATATGGCCAAAGATGGCGAGAAAAGAGCGACTTTGGGGCTTCTAAAGCTCGAAAATCCCCTAATCAAGGCTCGTCGTCACTTGACGCGGCCTAAAATTACTTTAACGTTGCAGGTGACGAGGCTTCTACTTCTGGGAGAGCTGCCATGGACATAGACACAGCCTTTGATGCTTCTCGTGCTCCCGAGGAGGCTTTTGCTGCGGCTAGGGCACCTGGTGAGGTTGCTGAGGACGAGATCCTCGAGGAGGAGGAGAAGGAGGCCCCGAGGCGGGCCAATGTTGGGCGAGGCGGTCGTTAGCTGAGGGGAGCACCTGCGTGGGCTGAGACCTGGGACAACAAGCACTTGCTTTGGGCTGCAGAGGGTCACCTGTCCTATAGGACGGTGAAGAGCTTGGTAATCTTGAATTCATTACTCATCACTCACCTTCTTTCATTTCATTTGCTCATCTCTTTTCCAATTTTATTCAAACTAAAGATAGCTTTTGTTTCAAATCATAATAAGAGGCCGGGAACATCAGGTCGTTCTCGCGTTACACGATGGCGCCCTGGTGCAGCCTTGGATGGATATCGCGAAGAGGAAGCTGCGGCCTAACCTCAGCCTGGTCCGCGCTTTCTTGGACCGATTCTGGGATACGACTTCAACTTTTCACATGCCTTTTGGTGAGGTTGGAGTCACGTTGGAGGATTACGGCATGATTTCTGGTCTACCGTGTGGGACTGAGGAGGTGGAGTGGCCGGAGACTGCCATGAGGGTGGACTCGGCCGAGACTAGGAGGTTGATCGGTTGGAACTTGGCGCCGAAGGTCACATTCTGCTCCGGTTTGGTGCCTAGTTCTTATGTCTGAGACTACTTAGCGGGGAAGACCCCGGCGCGGGTGGTGATTGACGGGAGAGAGACGGCTCCTCCTCCTTGTACAGCTGAGCAGAGGGCCCGTTTGTGGCTTTGGTGGTTTCTGTCTTCGATCTACCTCGGAGACAAGGGAGAGAGGCTGTTGATGAAGCTTCTTCCCTTTCTTTCTGACCTGAGCTGCCTAGGACGTTGGGACTGGGTCACTGCTGGTTTTGTGGTCCTCATCCGCTTCATAAGGGCCATGGTTCGTCCGGAGTTGATGGAGAAGGGGACTTCTCCTGTTGCTGTCGGCCCTGGACTACTGTTGGAGGTATGAACCTTCATTTGGACTAATAATCACTTCTTTTCCATATCGAATTACGAAAGATCGTTATTGACTATCTTGATTCACAGGCGTGGGTGTACTCCTACTTTTCGAGCCTCTCGCCCAAGAGGATGGAGCCGCTGGAGAAGGCTTATCCCTTCGTGAGGGATTGGGTGATGTGTCACACGAGGAGCAAGCGTTCCTCTCACGGTGTCTACCGGCGGGACGTGAACGCTCTTCAGCTGGACATCGTGAGCATCTCACTTATATTCGTTTTGCTTCTTTATTACTTTCTACCGATCATAAGAATGATTTTTTGCTTGTATTTTCCCAGTGGGTGCCCAGGCCTTGGGCGGAGTACGCTGGCACTCCTCCTTTCGTGGCTGAGGTCCTTCGACCTAGGAGCTCGAGCCGGCTGCTGCTGAGGACATCGATGGGTCCTGTGTGGTACTTGGGCGAGCGCTTGGCTCGTCAGTGCTCTCGAGATGTCTTGACGGTTCCCATCGATCCTCCTAGGACGATGTTTAGGGAGCCTTGTAAGGCTGAGAGGGAGGCTGACTTGGCTGGCGTTGGTGGTGACGCCCTCCTTCTTCCTGGTGAGGACTACTCGGTGTTCCTCTACGGGAGGTTGGCGTACTGGCCGGTTGTGGTAAGTATTTACTCTCTTTATGACCATTTCGAAAGCATGATGAATGATCATCGATTAAATGGCAATCATTTGTCTTTGCAGGAGGTTGAGGCGGCGGGCATCCAGCCCCAGAGTACCTCGAGAACCTCGAGTACACTAACGCGACCGGGAGGACGACGATCATTGAGCTGCGTGACTTTGACGTGGCTGTGACGGATGCTGGCTTGGACGATTGGCAGCATCTGATTCGGAGGGTGAGCCTCTAATTTGTATGATTTTTTGTGTAAGAACACATTTGATTGAACTTATCCAATTATTAAGAACTTCTTTTTTGAAAATGTAGGTTGCGCCGTTCCGGTTTGTGGCGTTATGGAGGGTGGCCAACCGGCTGCGAGCTACCCCCGTCGAGGCACTTATCGGCGGTCGAGGTCGTCAGGTATGAACCTTTCGTCTACTTCATTTTCTAGTTTTCTAACTTTTCTTATGATTGCTTGAAGTGATTGACATGAGCCAATTTTGTTGTTTGCAGAGGGAGCGCGAGCTGGAGCGAGAGCTGGCCCAGTCTCGGGAGGAGACAGCTCGTTTGCTGAGGGAGCTCGAGGTCCGTAACGCCGAGGTTGCTGCTCTCGAGGCGAGAGTTGCGGAGTTAGGCGGCGACCGGCAGTAGTTTTGTTTTGTTGTTTGCTGTATCTTGCACATCAATACATTTTAGGACCTACATTTTGGACATTTTGGACTTTGCTTGGGGCTCAAGCCCCCAGTTTGATGTACATATCCCTTTTTGGTTGTATATACGACGGTCTGAGTGCCTTTGCTGCTGGGGTTCTTTGTTTGTACCTGCTGGTTAGTTTTGAACAGGTTTGGTAGATGACGGTTTACGCCATCATGCTGCCGAAAGTTACATAGAAATCACGTAGGGCATGTATTTGTTGATGTATGGCCTAAATTAGCGCAAAACAATGACTCGAAAATGCAAAAATGCAAAAATTTAGTCGGAAATGAATGCAAAAATTTGGTCGGAAATGACCGGTCGGTAGGGAGGGTTACCCCCTAAAAAAGAAGAAAATAGAAACCTATAAGTTGGAAATGGAGAGTGAAATGATTCCTTGAAAAGAAAATGTAAAAAAGAAGTGTACGAGTGTGCTAAAATGATGAAAATGTCGATATCATCTCGAAATGCGCATCCGCGAAATTAGGAAACATGAAATATGGTAATTTTGACGTATTTACCAAAATAATAACCCGTATGAATAGGAAATTATTCGTTAAGGAATTTAGGAAAGATCCAACGCGGAAAATCACAGAAACGTTGCTGAGGAAGAGGCGGAGCAGAGTCGCGTCTCTTCGAAGAGGCGCAAAGAGGGCCGCCCCGTTCCCCTGGTGTATCCGTCCTGGCGGATTTTAGGAAACAGATTTTAGTATAAATAGAAACGTCGATAGAGGTTTTATTCACACAATTCTTCCGTCTCTTCCTTCGTCTTCTTACATAAAATTCTTAAAATAATCCTTCATCATGAATACTTTGGAGATTCGTCTAAAAGAGTGGACCAACGAGTTTTCCAACATTGAAAAACACGACATGGGTGCTTATAATCTTGGATCATTGTTGAGTTTTAAGCTTATCAAGGTAGTCAAACCATTCCTAGATGCTTGTCTTGATTATTGGGACCCGAATTATCACGTTTTTGCTTTCCCTGGAGGTGACATTTGCCATTTCCTGAAGAAATTGCTGCGATCGGTGGGTGGGACCCCGAACACTTGCCTGCTATTCCTTCTACTTCACAAGGGTATAAGAACAAATTTAGAGACTTGCTTGGGTTGACAAGACTTGAGGTGGACCGTTTAGTGACCTCGAAAGGAGTGCGAATGTTGGACTTTATTGACCGATTTATTAACAAGGCCGACCCCACCATCTCTTATGTTGTTAGGCGAAGGGCATTCGGATTTTGCTTGTTACATGTATATGTCCTTCAAGGGCATGTTGATGAGGATTTGAGAGGTGATCCCCGTCTCCTGGCCTAGTTGAGCAAATGGAACTGCGCAGGAGCCCAGCTTGTTTATGTTTAGGAGAGATCCTATTGGGTTTGGATAACAGGAAAGCCAATCGTGACCTACCTTATTTGGGAATTCCCATTATTTTGCAGGTAAAAGAACACTTTTCTCTTTCTTTTTTTCGTTTCTTCTTTTTTGCGTTTTGTTTTTGTTTTTGTTTACACCTGCTTTTGGTAGGTCTGGCTTATGGAGCGCCTTCGATTGATCGAGCCCCCAATTCATGTTCCTTCTTATCACGCTCGCTCAATTGCAATGAGGACCAGGCTTTACATGGTGGACTTCACTCGAGTGTGCAATTACTGAGAAAACAAATTGAAGAGTGATGATGGCCCTTTGATTAGGTGGGTTGTACCATGGTGGCATCTCAAATCTGTCACTGGAGTATCTTCCTTGAATCCTACCCGATCTGTGCGCATTCCTGGCTTGGAATTCATGGTATGCATTTTCCCGGAGAGGCTGATGAGACAAGTTGGACTGAAGCAGATGATCCTGAAGCTTGACACTGTCCCGCAGACTGCCATGGCACTTACTACTGAGAGCCGAAGTGAGTGGGCCATCAAAAATGGGCTCAAAGAAATGTATGGTTCTTGAACTCTTCTGCTAGTGCTTTATGGGTGTCGGACTCCTATATGCGGTGGAGGAAAGCTACTACTCCGGAGGAGCATGAGAGATTGAGGAAGCGCGAGCCCGTTGACTACAAGGTGCGCGAGGTGGAAAAGGAGAAAGAGAAGCATCTGACTGAGGGAGAGGAAGAAGCCGGGTTTCGAGTTGTTTATCCTTCGAAGAAACCGAAGACCTCTCCTGTCGTGGACAAAGTGATTGGCAAGAATGGGAAGGCTAGGCCTCGAGAAAAACCGTTGGTGATTTGGTCCGAAGTGGCGCAAGAGCGTCCGGCTCGAGGTCGTGACAAGAAATATGACAAAAGGACAAGGGCAAAGGGAAAATGGAGGAATAGCCCAAGTCTTTGTTATTATTTATTATTATTATTGTAATAAGAAGGTGGGGTTTTTAGAATCCTAGCCTATTTTTTTTTTTTCATTATTATTATTATTATGTAACGTATTATTATCATTATTGAATGAAATAAAGGAGGTTAATTGGTTATGAAACCGTTGTGATTTTCTATTTATTATTCTTGTCGAATTCCAAATGCAACTGCAAATGTCCATCTATTTACATTTTGAAATTAATGGGTTGTATCCTGTGAAGGATTGCCTACGTATTCATTAAAAATGAAATCAAACCCTTGCGCGTAGTTCGAGTAAATGTAAAAGAATAATTGTTCTAAGCAAGAGCTTGTAATGAACTTAGAAGATAAGCATGAGCTTTTTACTTACTCTTAAGGTACAATTTCAGTTTATTTGATGATATGAGGATGACAAATTGTCAAAATGCAAGAGCAGAGTGACATTAGCTTATTTCAGCTTGGTCAGGGGCCATTTATTTTAGTGCCACAAGAGCAACACGGGAGGTTACGCGAGGCGCGTTTTTATTCCTATTCTAGGCATAATACCGCTTTAGTTGGTCAAGGTTTGTCGGGTTGGCAAATTCATTCCCATCTAGGTCTGTGATTCTAACCGCACCCCCTGGAAGTATGGATTTGACTAGAAATGGCCCGGCCCAATTAGGTTTGAATTTTCCCCGTGGATCGACAGGTAAAAGAGCTTTAACCGACTTGAGTACTAAGTCTCCTTCCTTGATGTTCCTTGGCTTGACCCTTTTGTTGAAGGCTCATTTGATACGTGCTTAATATGTTTGGACATTATGTAATGCGCGTAGCCTACGTTCATCCAGGAGGATGAGTTCTTCATATCTATCTCTCTTCCAATCGGCTTCCGGGATTTGACTTTCGAGTAAGATACGCAAGGATGGTATTTCTAACTCGACTTGTTGTACGACTTCCATGCCATAGGTCAAATAGAAAGGGGTGGCCCCAGTGGGCGTCCTTACAGATGTGCAATATCCCCACAAAGCAAAGGGTATTTTGCTTGGCCAATCTCGATAGTTGTCAATCATTTTCTTGAGAATTGTGAGAACGTTCTTGTTTGCCGCCTCTACCGCGCCATTAGTCTGTGCTCTATATGGCGAAAAGTGGTGATGCCTAATTTTGTACTTGGCTAGCAATTGCTCAGTCTCGGCTTGGAAATGCGATCCATTATCACTAATGATCTCATGTGGGCAACCGTATCGACAGATGATGTTGTTTTGTATGAACTTTGCCACATTTTTAGCCGTGAGACTAGTGTAGGAAGCCGCTTCTACCCATTTGGTGAAATAGTCAATTGCTACGAGGATGAAACAGTGACCTCCTGTTCCAGCTAGAGTTATCTTCCCGATTATATCAATTCCCCAGGCAGAAAATGGCCAAGGAGATATCATCGTATAGAGTAATGAAGGAGGGACATGCTGTACATTCCCGAAGATTTGGCAGTTGTGGCAATGTCTTACGTATTTGATGCAATCGGATTCCATTGTGGTCCAATAATACCCCAAACGTGTGATTTTCTATTCCATCATGGGCCCACTCATGTGAGGACCGCATTCTCCATCATAGACTTCTTCCATCACTTTCCGCGCATGTGAATGATCAAGGCAACGTAGGACTATATACACCAAGAGGTGTTCTTTTGTATAGCTCTCCTTGCATGAGAACGTATTGGGAAGCTAGTAGGCGTGTAGCACGTTGTCCCCTTTTGTCCATATCCGGTGGATAGGTATCGTTGAGCTTGAAATTAAGGATTGCTTGGAACCAAGGTTCCTATGTGACTTCCTCTTAATCGGTGATTTGGTGGACATAAGCTGGCTCTGATCGTCGTTCGATGCATAAAGGCATTTCCACCATGTCATCTGGCATATTAATCAAAGATGTAAGTTTTGCAAGAGCATCTGCAAATTGATTTTCTTCCCGAGGCAGGTGTAGATAGGTCACGTGATCAAAGAATTGGGCAACCTGGTCTATTCTGGCTTGATAAGGTGATAGGCTTTCGCTTTGGACTTTCCAAGATCCCGTAACTTGATTGATGATCAGGGACGAATCCCCATGCACTCGGAGGTTTTTAATGCCTAAGCTCACTGCCGCCTGTAGTCCAATAAGACAGGCTTCGTATTCTGCAGCGTTATTTGTCACCTGGAAGTCGAGTTTGACAGAGATCGGTGTATGCTCATCTTCAGGAGAAATGAGCAACACTCATATTCCATATCCTCTTAAGTTTGATGCTCCGTCGAAGTAAAGGTCCCAGGAATCTACATCGGTTTGGAGTATATCCTCGTCTGGAAATGACCAAGTATCTATTGTTTGTGCATCATTGATGGGGTTTTCTGCAAAGAATTCGGCAACGGCGCGCCCTTTTATAACCTTCAGGGGCACGTATTTGAGATCGAACTCTGAGAGCATCAAAGTCCATCTTGCTAGTCGTCCGTTGAGGACGGGTTTCTTGAAGAGGTATTTGACTGGATCTATTTTGGAGTATATTTTGACGGAGTAGCTAAGCATGTAATGACGTAGCTTCTTCGTTGCCCACACAAGAGTGAGGCATGTCTTTTCGAGTTGTGAGTATTTGCACTCGTACTCTAAGAACTTATTACTAAGGTAGTAGATAGCCCTTTCTTCCTTTCCTACGGTTTGAGCTAGCATGGCGCCCATGGCTGTTTCGGTTACTGTGAGATATAAACCAAGAGGTTGATCTCATTGAGGTGGCATGAGCACATGTGGTTTAGCTAATATCTCCTTGATTCGGTCGAATGCCTTCTGACAGTCATCATCCCACATGGTGTGGTCTATTTTCTTGAGCTTTTTGAAGATAGGTTCACAGATCATGGTGAGTTTCGATATGAATCGACTTATATATTGCACTTTTCCCAGGAATCCTCTAACTTCTTTTTCCATTTGAGGTTGTGGCATTTCGATCAAGGCTTTGATCGGTCTATTTATATACCTCGTTGGCTGACGACGTATCCCAGGAGTTTGCCAAATGTTACTCCGAATGCGCATTTCTGAGGATTAAGCCTCATGTTTTACTTTTGTAGCCTTAAGAAAAATTTGCGAAGGTTCGCAATATGCCTTTCTCTATCCTTGGACTTGACAATCATGTCGTCTACGTATACTTAAACTTCTTTGTGCATCATGTCATGTAGGAGTGTAGTTGCGGTGCGTTGATATGTAGCTCCGGCGTTGATTAACCCAAACGGCATGACAGTATAGCAATAGGTTCTCCATTGAATGACAAAGGCGGTCTTATGCATGTCTTCTATGGCCATCTGGATTTAGTTGTAACCTGCGTACCCATCCATGAAGGATAGTAACGCGTGATCTGCGGTATTGTCCACCAATATGTCGATATGTGGTAGAGGAAAGTCATCTTTAGGACTTGCTTTGTTTAAGTCTCTAAAATCAACACAAACACGGATTCTCCCATCCTTTTTGGGTACGGGTACTATGTTGGCTACCCAGCCAGAGTACTCGGAAACTTTAATGAACTCGGCTTTGAATTGTTTATCGACTTCTTCCTTAATCTTGAGAGCCCATTCAGTCCTCATTCGACGAAGCTTATGTTTCACGGGCTTGAAACCTGGCTTAATTGGGATTCTATGTTCGGCGATATCCCTGTCGATCCCTGGCATGTCTTTGTAGGACCAAGCAAAAACGTCTTTCAATTCATTTAGGAGGTATATGAAACTGGTCCTTTCGGCAGAGCTCTAGGTAGTCCATATCCTAATTTCTTGGGGTTCTAGTTCGGTTCCTATATTGTTGGGTTCGGTGTTCTCTATTACTGGTCCCCCTTTCCCCTCTTGTAATATTTCCTTGGCTATGTAGGGAGGTATCTCAATTAGATCTGGGTCTGGGTCATCCTCAGTATCATTGTAAACAGAATTGCATTCAAGATAACACAAAGAGTAAGCAGAACCTGATTTATTCATATTAAAGTTTGAGAAAAGTTGAAACAAAGAAGCCATCTGATCTGTGGTCAGCGGCGGTAAAGGGACAGTTGTTGGGAAATTTCCCGAACTAATGTTACTATTTGAGGCTAAGCTAGGAGAAACAAAGGGAATGGGGACGACGACAGGAGGAGACTTCCTAGTGACTTCTCTAGACTCCGACTCTGACTCCGACTCTGACTGACTCGAATTCATCGTCTTCTGGTTCTCCTTTGAACATCTCTCCTTCTCCAGTGGTTGTCTTGAAGTATCATAGTAATGATCTCATCCTGCGCGGCTCTAACAACTCGATCTTCTCCAAATAGTAGACTAACGGCTTGTTCGTCTAAGCAAGGTGCTTGACGAGCTTTGACCGTAGGAACCGTTTCTGGAGGAATGAAGTAGCAATCGTGAAAGATCTCTATTTCGGCTAGCTTCCTTTCGAGATAATGCCAAGGTTCGGGAAATCCGTGAAAGAGTTCTTTACTTCCTTCCCTAACGAAGTATCCATTTAGCGTAGGGAGATAGGGTCGCATTTGGACTCCTACATTCTTACGGCTTTGAACTTGAGCGAGCATCTTGAGAACTTCCTCTTTAGTGGGTTTGTATTCTAGGCGAAGTGGTATCCTTTTTTAGTTACCTTCCTTGTAAGGTGCGAAGGTGTTCCTTCGGGTAGGGTTCAAAGGCATTCCAGGGAAGTATCCCTGGGATTTGAGTATGTGGTTGACCACCAAGTTGGAGTAGGGATCGTAGTATAGGGGTGCCAACTCGCTTTCAATGACACTTATGCTTTGAAAGCCCCCAAGTTCATGTACTGGATCCGCAAGGACTTGATTATTTGACTTCTTTTCGATTATTGCCTTAATGGGCGACGAAGTGATCGTCACCACTTTGCCATTTAGTGGGATTTTGATCTTTTGGTGAAGGGTAGATGTTACCGCTTTGGAAGCGTGAATCCAAGGTCTTCCCAGAAGTATGCTGAAGGAAGCTTCAATGTTCACTATTTGGAAGTTGACCTTTCGCTCAATTGGCCATGTGGCTATGGTTAGGTTAACGAGTCGTACTACCTTTCGTCGTGTACCATCATTTGCGCGAACACCTTGATTGGTGGGGGTCTAATCCGACTCTTTCATTCCTAGTTTGTATGCCTTTTTCAAGGGTATGACATTGACCGCGGAGCCATCATCTACCAAGGTCATTGGCACGTTCTTCTTTAAGCAAATGACAGTGATGTAAAGAGCCAAGTTGTGACTAGCGCCAAAGGTGATTCTTGGAAGACCAAGTTGACTACATCGTCGGGCGTGGAGTCATGTGCTACATTTAGTTTGGCCAAAGCTTGCAGTAAAGCTTGGCGTTGTGGGAATGATCTTGCTACTAATTGCCAGACTGAAAGATTAGCCTTTGTCTTCTGTAATTGCTTGAGCAAATGATCAGTAGAGTCATCTTCGTTATCATTTGGTGTGATAACGTTGGTTGGACCATTTTGAGTAGTACTTTGATATGGACGCCCCGAACGAGTTAGGTGGTCCACATCTTGGTCTTCACCATTTTGGACTATTTCCTTGACTAGGGAGTGTTCAATGAGATACTCGTCTTCATCAACATCGGCCCATACTCCATTGACAGTAGCTAGTCCCCTCATTCTCATGATCTCGTCCTCTAATTGTGTGATTTGGTCGATTAGTTTATCAACCATGGCAACTACTTCTTGCATAGTAGCATTTTGGGAGAAGATTAGTGGCGCATGTTCTTTAGGTGTTGCATTGGGGTCATGTAAAGTTGTCACCACATTTTCCAATTCCGAAACTTGCCTATCCACACTCCTTGCCTATGCGATGAAGTCGGTAATGGTAGGGGAGATGGTTAAGTAGAACCCTTCATTCTCTATCGCGTGAACCTCATCTTCGATTGGAGAAATGAGGTGTGAACAATCTAAGGTAGATTCTCCACTTGTGATCACTTAAATTCCAAGAGGATTCTGAGTGTTGTTGGGCTTACCTCCCGGCGGTGATGGTAGTCGACCATCCTTAATCATGTCTTTAAGCACATTCTTCAATTTGTAGCATTTTTCTGTGTCATGTCCCTTACCCCTATGATATTCGCAGTATGAGTTCTCGTCCCAGAACTTGGATTTCTTTTCCGGTTCGGGTGTCGGGCCTAAGGGTTGGAGTTTGCCTTGTTTCATTAACCTTTTTAGAGGATTGGAGTAAGTGTCCCCAAGATTTGTAAATTTCCTTGGTGGGGTACTCTTCTTAGATGGCTCGAGGAGGTTAACTTCATCGGTCTTGCTAGTGGAGCCGTAAGAACGACTTGTTGAGCCTTGATATCGTTGACCTACCGTTTTGGACAAGAGCCCTTTACGGATGTCATCTTCGATCCTCGTTCCTAGTACGGTTAAGTCTTTGAAAGTTTTGATGTTTTGGTACCTTAAATGATTTGCATAGATGGGCTTTAGGTTGTCCACGAATTTCTCCACAAGGGTAGCCTCATCTGGGCGTTCAACTAGTTGGGTACTAGTCTTCCTCCACCTACGTTGGAAGTCGGTGAAACCTTCTTTGTCATTTTGGGTAAGAATCTCTAAAGTGCGCATGTTAACTTGGATCTCAGCATTATCCGCATATTGCTTAGCAAACTCAATCGTGGCGTCTTCCTATGTAGCGATTCTATTGTGTTCTAGAGAGTAGAACCATTGCTTTGGGATGGTGTCAAGATGAAGGAAATATACTTAAGAACATCTCGGGTTTGATGCCTTTGATAGACATGTAGTCTTTGAAAGCACGGATGTGGTTCAATGGGTTTTCATGCCCCTTGAATTTAGGGATATCCGTCATATTGAAGTTGGTTGGTAACTTGGAACTCACGGCCTCATAGTTGCGATTATTCTCCCTATAAATGTCATCCCCTTTAAGATACATCAATTGCTCCTCTAAGTAATAGAGTCGTTTCTCAGCTGCATTCATACCCATGGGAGGGTTTTCGTCCCTGAAGTCATTCACGAAGTCATCAACGACTTCACTTTCCCGAGGAGGTAACCTCATTTCTACGGTATAGATCCGGCCCTCGATGGTGTCAAGGCGATCATACACTTGGTCTTGGGTAACTTGGAGTTGAGCTAGCGCAGTTAGGATTCGATCATTACTATCTTGGAGTTGATTGAAGTTCACGTCGCTTGTTTCAGGCATCTTGGAAACTGGATAAGAGATCGATGATGAATCAAGACACGATCGACCATTCTAACACACTTACTAAGAAAGAAATGTTTTGACTTGTGAAGTGGGTGTGTGCCACTTGTGTCAGTGAGTTTTTTTGAAGAAATGACAAGATTTGAAAAATGTTGGTCCTAGTCAACTTTAGTGTATTTGTAGGAGGGGACTCGAAGTGAGGTGTTGAAATGGGCTTGGGCCCGAAATTTGACTTGACAAATGGATAGAGTTTTGACTCGGTTTTGCGCTAATTATTGGCCTTTTTCAAAATTTATACTTTAAAAGGATTTTGATTTTACAAAAATCGTCATGGTTTCATTTGGAAATGGTGATCACGTAAGGTACAAACATTTATTATAACGGGATCCTGAGTGCATTTAAAAGGTTTTGGTTAAAAGGGTGGGTTGCCATACCGAACAATCAAACCCGAAGTCTATGGACAGGCTCGTACCAAACAAGAGTAAGGCCGATTCCTAGTCCATTTCCTCAAGTAGTGAAAATCCTTGATACAAACAAGAGTAAGTATCATGGTATGGATGACGTTAATCGCTACCCATCCTTAGGGCCAAATAAGAATTAGGACCGTTTAGACGGGACGATTGGTCGAATGGGTTGGGTTGGGCCTAGGAAGGCCGAATGAAACGGTCTAGGAAGACCGAGTTATGAAAACCGACAATTCTCTTGTACAAACTATTCCCTAACCTTGTTCAAGTTTCACCCTTGGCTACACGTAAGTGTATTATCCCCAGCGGAGTCGCCAAACTGTGGACATGGGCCACGGGGGCGCTTGGGAACAAGCGTTTTCATTTGTGGAGTCACCACCAATTTATTGTGGAAAATTGGAAACCGTTCGAATACCTCGTGCCATTTCAAGACACAAAGTAGTGACATGAACACTAAGAATTCATTACCCTTAACATTCTATGTCTAGAATGACTATCGTGGATGCCAATGAACACGGATGCTCACAGAGATCTGGAGTAAGGGGTGAGGGTACGTATTAGGAAGCTCTTTTGATCGAACACCTAATCCCGCCCGCCTCGATAGCGGCCTCTACTAATGATTAGGGAAGTTATTCATACTCGATATATCGTCGATTATATGCATGCAATGCAACATCCAAGTTTTAATCCTAGCATGTGAAGAATTAACTAAGTCGGTGAACAATTAATTAGCAAACAATGAATGTCAAAGTAGGAATTTAAGTTCAATTTCATGTGAAGGCATACAAATGGTATAATAAAAGAAATAAAATAAATACAATAATGAAAATTACAATAATTACATCAGATTCAATGATTTATGTCGAAAATACTTTCAAAACGGATAATTTGAGAAAGAATAAACAAACGAATTAACGAACAGGAATTAAGCGATAATACGAGTAATAGTTAATTAGATACGTAAACTAATTAGACTAGGTCAAAGCAGAACGGAAGTTCAGAGACAGAAGTCAACCTGGAACAGGCGCAGCAGAGCTGCGCCCTCTGGAAGAGGCACAGCAGAGCCGCGCCCTCTGGAAGAGGCGCAGCAGTTGCTGCGTCTGTTCCAAGGGTGAGTTCTGGCTGTGAAGCCGGAACTGCAAATCGTTAATATTCTTGGGTGAATTTAAGGATTGATTATGATATTTGACTCGGATGAAAGTGATTTAATAGGTTAATTACATGTGAATGAGTCATAAAAAGCGATAAAACATGGATGAAACGAATGTGAACGAATTAATTACATGAATGAAAGATTGATTAGTGACATAGGTGAACTAAATAGGGTAAATATGACGAATTAATGACGAAGTAATGACGGATACGACAATAGACAGATGGAAATATACCAAAGATCGAATTCCAGAGACTCAATATGAAAGAATCGAACCTCTACAACCCGGATTGACTTTAATGACGAAAACCCGCAAATATTGGTTATAAGGGATTTAATTCGGGATTTAATGATGAATTATATGTATTGATGATGATGGACAATGTACATGTGAAATTATTATGCTATTATGACAAGAAATTGAAGAACAAACGAAAACAGACAAAAAACAACGAATTGACAGAGGACGAAGGAAGAAGAAATGAAGCAGGAAATGCGGCAGCCTCACAAAGAGGCGCAGCAGGTGCTGCGTCCCTTCGAAGAGGCGAATCAGTTGCAGCATCCCTTTGAAGAGGCGCATCAGTTGCAGCGTCCTTTCTCGACGTCTGTCCTCTGATAATCCGTAAAAAGAGTTTTAAACATGGTTTTATAAATCGGTTTTAAGAAGTACTTTCGACATAAATCTTACATTAATGATACAAAAAAAGTAAATAACAATAATAAAATAGGGATTTACACCCTCAGACGTACATGTTTGACGAAACAAGATGAATTAAGTTTATGATTAGTGATGCTCGACTCGAATGTAACGAAAGTGCCCTCATAAGAGGAAAACGATTAAGATTAATTAAGTTGATTATGGTGGAGTTGGTCAAATTGGTCGGTCATGCAAACGAGGCTGGTACTCAGAAGGATCCGAGCTTACGTGGTCGAATGTTCAAGCACATAGATGCCAAAAACTAAGAACGTGGTCTAGAATGCAAAGGGAGAAGAGAAGGGCGGACACTCGCGTGAGAAATATGAGGGGCGAAGGCTCCTATTTATACTAATCACGTGAAGGAATTAGGGTTTTCGGAGAAACTTTGGAAGTGAATCTCGAAAAGATATGAAAAGATACAAAAAAATACGCAGAAAAAGACTTGGGAAGAGACGCAGAAGACACTGCGTCCCTTGGAAGAGACGCAACACCTACTGCGTCTGTTCCCAGGTGGTTTCCTCCCGCGGAAGAAAGATTTCCGTGTTTAGTTTATGGAATGACGGGATAATTTGGTTTTCCTTAATATCTTGCATGAATATTACGGGAAATCCTTTACCAAAGATTAAAAGATTGTGAAAGATTTATAAAATATGGAATAGAAATATCCGGAACATTCCAGAACATGCGGCCCAATCATAACCGGGTGGTTTACGGGAGGTGCAGAAATGAGGTATCTACACATATTTAATTAATATGATGATTTTTAATATGTTAAAAATGCATTATAATGTAACATGTCTTGTAACATGTCACATATGTCACAATTGACAAATGACAAAAATAAAATGGACTACCATTTTATGGGATAACCGGTTTTATGAAGGGAGTAGTGGGGTTGTGTTTTTATATTTTAAATGACTAAAAACAAAATGATTACCTACCTAATAGTAGCCATGCAAACCTATTTTCTTGGGAAGAAAATGAGCATCATGCATTGGCTCCTCTTCACCCAAGCCCACCGGTTTTCTAAGAGAAAAGATAGAGGGTTTTTTCCTCTATTATTCATTCACAACTTACTATATGTTTTTCTAGTGTAAGAAAATCAAATACTCTCTACAATTTGTGAAACATTTTAGAGAAATAAAAACCTCACAAAACTCTTCTCTCTTGACTGAAATAAGAGAGAAAAAATTAATATTTTGTGTCAAATTTTAAGTAAGACTAGTATTATTACTAGTTCATAATAATATTGGTTATTAATAGTATTTCTTGAGTATATTCTTTTGGGAGAGGTTCTAATTTAAACCTTGTTCATCCATTGTTAGAAAGCTCAAGAACTAACAAGAAGGAGATCTTGTTGGTGCCCAAATGGCCGAAAATAAGATGGTGAGAAATCGATTTTTCCATCTCTTTTTATTAAGTTTGCATGCATAAGATATTGTACTTATTTTATGACCAAATAAATCAATTCATATATGAATATGTAAACTAATAAGATTATTGAATCCTAACATACAGGTGGCTCGGGGCGGCAGGTATGAACCTTTTGTACCCGTCTTTTATTTTTATTACCTCCAATTTTATAAAGTGAAGTATCATTCCATTTTTCTGTGTAGATGGAGAGTGACCTGGAGAGTGAGCTCACGCAGTCCCAGGAGGAGACGGCCCGTTTACTGATAGAGCTTGAGCCCAGAGATGCTGAGATCGCTTCCCTTGAGGTGACAGTGGTTGAGCTGAGGGGTCATCAGGACTAGTTTGCTGACTTGTGTTTATAAATTTGTAAATTTTGGATGTCATTTTGGGCAGGAGCCCGTATTTTGATGTATAATTTTGCATTTTGGTTGTATATATGACGGCATGCATGGCTTTTTTGCTGGATATTTGTT
Source organism: Silene latifolia (assembly GCF_048544455.1). Lineage (NCBI taxonomy): Eukaryota > Viridiplantae > Streptophyta > Magnoliopsida > Caryophyllales > Caryophyllaceae > Silene > Silene latifolia. Next base: position 76,958,202 of record NC_133532.1, on the reverse strand, counting down.
GTATCTGCAGGTTACCTTTGAAAAACAGGTTTGGCATGTGACGGTTTGCACCGTCATGCTGGCGAAATTCACGTATGAAGTCACTAGCAAAACATATGGCAAAAAAAGAATTAAAATGTCCTAAATTAGCGCGAAAAAAGAGAAAATGAAAAAAGTGCCCGAAAATGGACAAAATGACACGACTGGACAACAGGGAGGGCTACTCCCTAAAAAAAGAATTTAAAAGATACGTTTAAGTGTGTCATAAAATTTTTGAAAATATGAAATGATTCCCCGAAAAAAAAGAAAATAAGAACGAGTAAGTGTGCGTATTTTGCGAAAATGTCGATTTTGCCTCGAAAAGCAAACCCGTAAAAGATTAGGAGACATTGTAATACCTGTCCTTTTAGGGACCCGTTGACCAACGTTGATCGACCTTTGGGGGTAGGCAATAGCCCTTAGTGATGCTTGCCGGAGTTACCTTGTGCTTTGATTTCCTTTAGAAGTGAGTGGTACTCGATAGAGTAGAGCTACTTGATAGAGTAGCTTGGGTACTCGGTCGTGTAGGTGGTCGGGTCGGAGCTATATTCTATTTTTCGGAACAATTGTCGTTGCAAGCACCTAGACCAAAACACAATTTATAGCTTCACAAACAACTCTACAATTAGTAAAGAGGTAAGTAGAGGTCGGATCCCAAGGGACGGGAATTGAAATGAGATTTCTATTGAGACTAGTGGTGTCTTAGGGGTGTCACAATTTGGGTTGATGTAGAAGGTCACTAAACTAAATAGCAATGAAAGTAAATAAGCAAGATGAATTGAAAGGGTTGTAAACAATTGATAAAAAGCACTAGGGTGTCATGGGGTCATAGGGGATTCATGGGAATTGATCATACAAACATGTTCTCAAATTATAAGCAAGCAATTATTGTTGTGATGGATTGAGTTGGGTTATATCTTACAATCCTAGGAAAGTTTGGGTCCCGAAGCTGAATCGATTAGATTGTACAACACCTACAAGTCGACTTAGTCTTCCCTACTCAACAACATGCATGGTCTAATGAGACTCGGGTTGGTTTATGTCTTACAGGTCTCATTGAAAAGGTAGGTGATGGGTAAAAAATGCAAGGATTCATAGGCTTAGCATTTCATCAAACATAACATGTGCATGAGTTAAGATCAAAACAAGCAAGCAAATAAACTATGAAAGCATATTAATTTAAGCATGAATCATTCCCCATGTTGGTTTCCCCTAATTACCCATTAACCCTAGCTATGGAACTACTCACTCATTATCATGTTGAACATGCTAGCAAGGTTGTCAATCATACCAACAAAGTGAAACATGATGAACAAATGGAAGTAATTAGCAATAATTAAAAAGGGATTAAGAGAATTATACCTACTAATGATTCCAATAATAAAGCAAAGAATAATAGAAGTACTTGATGCTTGATTGAGAGGTTGTCAATCTCACAATAATAACCCAAATAATCTTCAATTACCCAAAATAAAGGATGAACAAAAGAGAGATTAAGGAAATAAAACTTGTATTAAAACTTGATTAATTGTTGATTACAAAACTAAAGAGAGATTTGATTGATATTAACTACTCTAAGAATTGATGAGAAGAACATCCTCTTCTAATTAGACTAATGGGGTATTTATAGTGGAAATTAGGTGGATGCATTAGGGTTAACTAAGGGCTTAAATGACGATTAAGTCCCCACTTAGGGAAACTCCGGTATTTTCTGAAGGAAGGGCATCTTTCTTGAAGCTTGAAGAGACGAATTTGCGCTGTCTTGGAATCCGTGCGTCTTAGGCACGGGACGACCGGATTCCTGTGTCTCTGCCCGGGCGTCTTTGGGAGAAGACGGGCGTCTTCTGGGTGCTGCTGCCCGGGCGTCTTTGATAGAAGACGCACGGATTATGGTCCTGGGGACGGGTGTCTTCAGTACAATCCGCACGGGTTGCTGCTCAGCCGTGTTTCTTCTTCTTTTCTTCCCTTTTCTTCATAAAATCCTTGGGGATTTCCTTGGGGATGCAAGGATCTTTCCTCATCATTTCCCAACTACTATAATATGTACAAAGGCCTTCTAATCTTGTCTCTCCTTGATGCTTGGTCATTGGATTCATTCAATTTAGTCTCATTTTGCCATGAAAATGCAAGGTTTGCACTCCTTTCCTACCAAGGACACAAAGCCTCAAAGAATATGCAAAACAAAGAGCTAAAGACAATAAATGACCCAAATATGCACTAAAAAGCATGGGAAAAAGGCTAATTCGAGGACTAAATGTGCGCTAATTATCGTCACATCAAATATCCCCAAACCGAACCTTTGCTCGTCCCGAGTAAAGAGGTGACAAAGACTAGGACCATTATTTAAACTAACCTAATAACATAGCCGACATGAGACAATTAGCGGGTCTCACTCCGCCCCTTCAACTCACAACAAGACAACCATGAGGTAGGATGCCTTCTTGCAAGGCAAGGTGGGTCTTGCCAAAATGGCGACACATCCAAACATTAAGCACACAAAATCAAATAATGGATGCATCTACAAAAGGAATAGCCACTTCCTCATCAAGTGGCGGAGGCAACTAAAAGAGAACAAATTTAAGAGCATATATTCCGTCACAAATACTAGTTCAACAAATTACTAAGGCTAAGAGGATGGCACTAAATCACCTCCAAATGGTGTTAAACTAGACTACTTTCGTCCTCAATTTCCAAATACTTTCGTCAAGAGCGATCGGATGGTTATGGAATGATGATCCCCATGATGCTAGTAGCATATGATATGACAAGTCTCGAGTTCTCTACAAAATTAAAGGTCATGGATCCTCCCAAGCTCGACAAAGTGGCTTGACAAAAAGGCTTTTTGGGAATGAAATGCTCAAATCGTTATAAACAAGGGTGGATATGACTAGCATTCAAAATTTGACCTCATTCAACTTTCACATTTCAAAAATTAGAGATGGGGTTTGTCCCTTCCGTGCTAATGTCCTTTGCTTTTGCCAATCGCTTATTAGGCAACCGGTTAACCTCTAGACAATAGCTTTTCGGGGTGATAGTCACTCTGTCTCTGGGCGGTTGAATTCACAACCGTGTGGGGGCCCAGTTCAATGGATCCCTCTCCAAAGCACATCGAAGTGGTACGCCTCCATCAAAGCAACTAAAATTCCTAATATTTCAACATTTCATAACATTTGAGGTTTCCTTGGCAATAAAACGTTTCCACATACAAAATCTTTGAAATGAGCACTTCAAACTTATTGATAGAAAGTATTTTTGGGTTACCGTACCACAAGGTCAATCAAGGTCACCTAGACAAGTTAACCAAGTCCACATCGCATCACGGGGTTGGATAGGTGACTCACATGCAAACCCTTGACTAGGTTTTGGGTCATGGGTCGAAAGACACTAGTATGACACAATCTAGGGTGTTATACAACCATTCTAGTAGGCGAAGTTTTAAGTTGAAAAAGTATTTGTAATGGCTTAGTTGCTCTTGTCAAAGTTCTCAATTAGGCACTTTTCAAAATATTTTATCTAGATGCAACTAAATGACATGATGCAACTATTATATACATCCTAATGCAAGTGATTCTACCAACTAATATGACATATAAAGTAAATGCATGTCCTAAATTCACATTGTTTTACCGCATCAATCAAAATAAAGCCACATAGTCATTAACATAAAGAGGAAAAAGGAGATTGGAAAGATCATACCATGCGGTCTTCAATATCCTCATGTCTTGGATGTGGCGTAGTCGATCAATGTGAACAAGGATAGAACAAACACAATATATACAATAATATATGTTTGACTACACTACAATAGAAAAGAACTTGTTCTTGGTTTTTCAATTTTCAAATTTTTATGGTTTTTCGAGATTTTTCAATTTTTTTGGATTTTTGAATAAAAGTTAGGTTAGAATTCCCCATCCCCACACTAATATGGGCATTGTCCTCAATGGCAAAAATGATGGGAAATTATGCAGACATGATGCATGATTTCTACACTAAATGCAAGCTACACTAATCTACACTACATGATGCATGGTTTTTGTTTATGACGGAGAGGATAATTTAGATTACCTCCCGTTGTGTATGTATGTACTTCCCCAAACCGAGTTAGACATTATTGCTAATGTCCTCAGGTTGGGTGTAGTTCATGCACACACTATGCAATGCATGAAACTAAATTTGTCATTTTGGATTTTTAAAAAATGGGAACAATATAATGAGAACACCTCAAAGGGGCCGAGGTGTTAGTCCTCTATGGTGCTAGGACTACTCCAACAATGATCAAGATTAATAAAATACAATTTAAAAAAACACAAACTACTTTTCATGAAACTTTGAAAATTAAAGAGAGGAGATGAGGAAACTTCACTTAAACTTAGGTGAGTGCCTCTTGCCCGCTCCACCTAGCTATGAAGTAATCCTCTAGAGATCGGCATCATCTCCTTCTAGATCGTTATCCCATATCTCTTTCGATGTATCACTCAAGCTTGGGTCCATGAACTTGTCCTCTTCACTTTCAAGCTCCACCGTGTCCCCTCCGCAAGAATGGTTGCTCCCCTCCTCTTGTCTCCCGTTTGCCCCTTCGTTTGCCTTCTCCGAATTGGGGAAGAGTAAGTCCATTTGGGCCCATAAGGGAAATGCTCCCTCCTCACTAATCTTTCCCTTTTGAACCATATCGTGGTATTGAGGATAGAGTGCATAGTAAATGTCCACGTTGGTTTCGTATTGGCGGTGGTGCAAATCTTGTAGAATTCCCGCGACAAAATCGTCACGGGGGAGGATGAAGGGGTTGGGATGGTTGTACGGTTGATAAGGAAATGGGTAGGGAGGCACTTTGATCTTCTCATCTTGGGATTGTTTCTCTTATTGTTGTTGTTGATTTGGAGGTGGTGGTGCTTGTCTTGGTTGGGTTGGGTTTGGAGGGATGAGGTAGGATGGTATTGTAGACAAAGGTCCTCTTCTCGGGGAAATCCGTGGTAGGCCGGTCATTGGAAGATAAATCGGATCACTTTCTTTCGTTATCCACTTGATGCGCTTTTCAACCCCCTCAATGGTTATCCAACGATGATGAATGAGAATAAGGTCTTCATTTATCCTCGTGTTTCCCGAAAGAGGATCATACTCGTTATTCTCATTGAACCTCGGATTGAAATGCTTTGCAAGCCTAGTAATGAGTCCTCCATTCACAATGTGTTTCATCCCGTCATCATCACCATTCCTAAACTTTGCCCATTTCTCGAGTAACACTAGAGGTGCATTGAAGTGGTACACACTTCTTCCTTGAATATTGAGGTAGGATTCCATAAACACAAGGTCTAATTGGTTCACGATCGCCGGATCTCGGCGAGCAAAGAGAGTGCCCGAGAGGAATCGATAAGTAAGTCTCAAGATCGGATTTTGAATATGAAAAGCGAGACATTCCTTGTTGTGTATGAAATCCCAGCCGGTCATGGCCCTCCACAGAGGTTCAACACTGTATTTCTTTGGCTTCGATGTTCGGGTAGGCGAAACATCGAGTCCAAGCACATTTGCGAATTCTACAAGGGTCATCATCCTTGAAACATTTTCTAACCTAAATTCTATGCAAATTGTTTTGTTCAAGGTTGTAATCTTGAAAAAGCTCAAAAACTCAAGCACAAGGGATCGATAAGTTTGCTCATGCATATGGAAAAGGGTAGAGAGTCCAAATACTTCAAAGAGGGCTTCCACTTGGTGATAAATTCCAAGTTTCCTCAAAGTATCATGACATAAAAACTTAGTAGGGAGAATGTTATTACTTAGAAGCCGGTGGAAGACTAGTCTTTGCACATCATTTATAAACTCAACATTTGAGAAGTCATCAAGTCTTGTAAGATCCACTATTTCTTCACGCTCCCTTCTTAATGTGTTGACATGGGAGGTGGAAGAACTTCCCCTCATCCTTGGTCTTCTCCCATTCCTAAAAGAGGATCTCCTTGGGGCCATTCTTTGATTATTGAGCTGGAATTTTGATTTGTTAAAGAATAAAGATGCTCCTTGTAAATTGAATGTTGCCTTTGGAAACCCTAGAAAATTGGGGCTTTTTGATTTTGTGGGGTTAAAGAGTGATTTGGATATGCTTGGGAGTCATAAGGAGGTGGGTTTTATAATACAAGTGAAAGGAAGAGTGATGTGTCACTAAATGTGTGGTGGGGTGTAATTTAATTAAGAAAAGATGGGTCAAATCACCGCGGGAAGACGGGCGGATTCGAACAGATGACGCTCGGATTCTTTCTTATCGGGACGGGCGGATTCTGGGTAAGACGCCCGGATTCTGTCACAGCTAACTTTCCAAAAATATGACGCCACAAAGACGGGCGTCCCGAGCCTAAGACGCTCGGATTCTTCAAATGCGGGACGGGCGTCTTCTGCTGAAGTCGGCCGGATTCCTTTCCAGGGATTTTTCTTGAAATGCACAGGTAGAAAGACGGGCGACTGTCTGCAAAGCCGGCCGGATTCTTCAGGACGAGCGTCTTCCCTTCTGAGACGCTCGGATTATTCTACAGTCAAAAATTTTCAATTTCGTAGTTTAGAAGGACGGACGGATTCTTCACAGGCCGCCCGGATTCTTGCAAGACGGCCGGATTCCAGGGAACACGCACGTGTTCAAGCTGTGAATTCTTCCTTTGACTTCCTTTCCTCTCATAGATGCTTCCCCACACTTGAAAATTGGTTCCTTCCTTCATTCAAAATTCGTTAGTGACCCTCCCTCACTTACTCTAATGAAAAGAGCTTATGTTTATTATTAAAGAAATGCAATAAAATTATAAATACAAGTTAGAGGGTTAGTATATTTACAAGTGGTGGTTTAGGGAGGACTCCACCAAACTCTCCCTTTGTTGGTTCTTTCAAGGATGAGAAGGCCCGAGGTAGGTGACCTCGACCTCTCCAATAAACGCTCCTTCATAGTATGGCTTCAATCTTTGGCCATTGACTTTGAACTTGCTTCCATCTTCCGCTTTTAGTTCAAAATCTCCATATCTTCCAACTTCGGTTATCACATAGGGACCCATCCATCTAGAGTTCAACTTTCTCGGAAAAAGTCGGTAGCGGGAATTGAATAGAAGGACTTTGTCCCCTTTGTGCAAGGCCTTTTGTCTAATCCTTTTGTCATGGAGCAATTTCGTCTTTTCTTTGTAGATCTTGGCATTCTCATAGGATTGTAGTTGGAATTCCTCCAACTCTTGAATTTGAATCATCCTCTTTTGACAACTTAACTTGAGATCGAGATTAAGAGCTCGGATTTCCCAAAAAGCTTTGTACTCCAATTCGATTGGCAAATGACATGCTTTTCCATAGACAAGCTTGTAAGGGGAGGCTCCTATGGGAGTCTTTTAGGCCGTCCTATAAGCCCAAAGAGCATCATCAAGCTTTGTGCTCCAATCTTTTCGGGTCTTGTTCACAACTTTCTCAAGGATTTGTTTGATCTCTCTGTTTGAAACTTCAACTTGACCACTTGTTTGAGGATGATACCCCAAGCCGGTTCTATGTTGGACACCATACTTGGTCAAAATAGATGCAAGTTTCTTTTCATGAAAATGCGTTCCTCCATCACTTATGATTGCGCTAGGAACTCCAAATCTTGGGAATATTATCTTCTTGAAGAGCTTGGTGACCGTTTTTGCATCATCATTTGGAGTGGCAATTGCCTCTACCCATTTTGAGACGTAGTCTACGGCCATAAGGATGTACTTATTTCCATTGGATGTCACAAAGGGCCCTTGATAGTCGATTCCCCAAACATCGAAGATCTCTACCTCTAGAATGCCCCTTTGTGGCATTTCGTTCCTCCAAGAGATATTCCCCGTTCTTTGACAAGCATCGCAATGAATGATGTATTCTCTTGTGTCTTGAAACATTGTAGGCCAATAGAAGCCCGATTGAAGAATTTTTGCAATGGTCCTCCTTGCTCCATGGTGTCCACCGTAGGGTGATGAGTGACATCCTTCCAAGATTCCTTGGACTTCCCATTGAGGGATGCATCTCCGGTAGAGCCCATCACTACATTCCTTGTAAAGATTTGGGTCAACCCAAAAGTACCTCTTCACTTCGAATAGGAATCTCTTCCTTTGGTTGTGGTTCAAATTTGGAGGGAGTACTCTTCCAACAATATAGTTAGCATAATAGGCAAACCATGGGGTGATGTGCCTTTCAAGTTGTGTTTGAATGGCCATCAAAATATCGTCGGGAAATGAGTCATTGATCGGGGTTTCTCCATTTTCATCATGAAACCGGATCCTTGACAAGTGATCCGTCACTACATTCTCGGCTTCTTTCTTGTCTCTTATTTCCAAGTCAAATTCTTGAAGAAGCAAAATCCATCTTAACAACCTTGGTTTTGCCTCCTTCTTTATCAAGAGATGTCGGAGAGCACGGTGATCCGAAAAGACAATTACTTTGGATCCAAGCAAGTAGGAACGAAATTTGTCCAAAGCATAGACAAAGGCAAGAAGCTCTTTCTTGGTGGTATCATAGTTCACTTGGGAGGGATCAAGAGTCTTGCTTATATAATAGATGGCATGAAGAGCTCTTCCTACCCGTTGGCCAAGAACCGCTCCAACGGCGTAGCTACTAGCATCACACATAATCTCGAATGGTAGTTCCCAATTTGGAGGTTGAATGACCGGTGCTGAGATTAGTGCTTCCTTGATTCTATTAAAGGCTTCAACACACTCATCAGTGAAAAGGAATTGGGCATCTTTAAGCAAAAGTTGAGTGAGGGGTTTCGCTATTTTTGAAAAATCCTTTATGAAACGGCGATAAAAACCCGCGTGACCGAGAAAACTTCTCACCCCTCTAACATTCACGGGAGGTGGGAGTTTCTCTATCACCTCAACTTTAGCTTTATCGACTTCGATGCCCTTTTCCGAGATTAAATGACCCAAAACAATTCCTTCATTGACCATGAAGTGACACTTTTCCCAATTTAAAACAAGACTAACATCTTCACATTTTTGCAATACAAGAGAAAGATTATGCAAGCATGAGTCAAAGTCCTTTCCCTAAACGCTAAAATCAACCATAAAAACTTCCATTATGGTCTCTAGGTAATCGGAGAAGACACTCATCATGCATCTTTGGAAAGTGGCGGGGGCATTACATAAACCAAAAGGCATCCTCCTATATGCAAAAGTACCATAAGGACATGTGAAGGTGGTCTTATGTTGGTTATCCGGGTGTATAGGGATTTGGAAGAATCCCGAATACCCGTCAAGGTAGCAAAATAATTTGTTGGAGGCTAACCTCTCAAGCATTTGGTCAATGAATGGTAGGGGGAAATGATCCTTTCTTGTTGCGGAATTTAATTTTCGATAGTCAATGCACATACGCCAACCGGTGATCATCCTTGTGGGTATTAGTTCATTCTTTTCATTTGTCACTACCGTGGTACCTCATTTCTTAGGTACCACTTGGACGGGGCTAACCCACAAAGAATCCGATATGGGATATATGATTCCCGCATCAAGTAATTTCATAACTTCTCCTTTGACAACTTCTTGCATGTGGGGGTTCAATCTTCTTTGAGGTTGAATGGTAAGTCTATGGTCTTCCTCTAGATGAATTCTATGCATGCAAAAATTGGGACTTATCCCCTTAAGGTCATCTAGACTATAACCTATAGCCTTCTCATGTTGTTTCAACACATCAAGCAATTTTCCCAATTGGTTCTCATCAAGTCTATCATTAACAATCACGGGTTTGGTCTTTGATTCATCAAGGTAAGCATATTTCAAATTTGGGGGAAGGGGTTTTAAAGTAGGAGTTTGTACCTCACTTTCCTCCTTTGGAGATTCATTTAGAATTTGCTCCATCTCCATTAGACATTCCATTCTCATAGCATATTCAACTTGTTCTTCATTCTCATCAACCTCATCATATTCGAATTCCATGATGGATTCCTCTTGCTCTTGAGCTTGTAAGATGTCTTATAGGATGGATTGCTCATCTTATATAGGTTGACATGCTTCCACTAGGATGTTATGCACCAATACGGATTGTGCATGAGTGAGTTCTTTGTTAGCTATAGCGGCCTAAAAAAGATCTACCTCCAATTCCCAATACATATTTTTAGCCTCACTTGCTTCCAAGGCTTCCAATGCTTGCATGGGATCTTTGAAGAAAGGTATATTTAAGTGGTCCTCTACAAAACAATCTATAAGGTCCATCTTGCAAAATATCAAACAACTTGAAAATAATTAGAACAAACCTTGAGGAGTTTTACTTCCTCAAGGCAAAGAAAGACACAACTAATAACAATATAAGAAAATCTAAATCAAGATAACACCGTCCCCGGCAACGACGCCATTTTTGGTCGGGCCGGAGTTATATTCTATTTTTCGGAACAATTGTCGTTGGAAGCACCCAGACCAAAACACAATTTATAGCTTCACAAACAACTCTACAATTAGTAAAGAGGCAAGTAAAGGTCGGATCCCAAGGGACGGGAATTGAAATGAGATTTCTATTGAGACTAGTAGTGTCTTAGGGGTGTCACAATTTGGGTTGATGTAGAAGGTCACTAAACTAAATAGCAATGAAAGTAAATAAGCAAGATGAATTGAAAGGGTTGTAAACAATTGGTAAAAAGCACTAGGGTGCCATGGGGTCATAGGGGATTCATGGGAATTGATCATACAAACATGTTCTCAAATTATAAGCAAGCAATTATTGTTGTGATGGATTGAGTTGGGTTATATCTTACAATCCTAGGAAAGTTTGGGTCCCGGAGCCGAATCGATTAGATTGTACAACACCTACAAGTCGACTTAGTCTTCCCTACTCAACAACATGCATGGTCTAATGAGACTCGAGTTGGTTTATGTCTTACAGGTCTCATTGAAAAGGTAGGTGATGGGTAAAAAATGCAAGGATTCATAGGCTTAGCATTTCATCAAACATAACATGTGCATGAGTTGAGATCAAAACAAGCAAGCAAATAAACTATGAAAGCATATTAATTTAAGCATGAATCATTCCCCATGTTGGTTTCCCCTAATTACCCATTAACCCTAGCTATGGAACTACTCACTCATTATCATGTTGAACATGCTAGCAAGGTTGTCAATCATACCAACAAAGTGATACATGATGAACAAATGGAAGTAATTAGCAATAATTAAAAAGGGATTAAGAGAATTATACCTACTAATGATTCCAATAATAAAGCAAAGAATAATAGAAGTACTTGATGCTTGATTGAGAGGTTGTCAATCTCACAATAATAACCCAAATAATCTTCAATTACCCAAAATAAAGGATGAACAAAAGAGAGATTAAGGAAATAAAACTTGTATTAAAACTTGATTAATTGTTGATTACAAAACTAAAGAGAGATTTGATTGATATTAACTACTCTAAGAATTGATGAGAAGAACATCCTCTTCTAATTAGACTAATGGGGTATTTATAGAGGAAATTAGGTGGATACATTAGGGTTAACTAAGGGCTTAAATGACAATTAAGTCCCTACTTAGGGAAACGCCGATATTTTCTGAAGGAAGGGCATCTTTCTTGAAGCTTGAAGAGACGAATTTGCGCTGTCTTGGAATCCGTGCGTCTTAGGCATGGGACAGCCGGATTCCTGTGTCTCTACCCGAGGGTCTTTGGGAGAAGACGGGCGTCTTCTGGGTGCTGCCGCCCGGGCGTCTTTGATGGAAGACGCACGGATTTTGGTCCTGGGGACGGGCGTCTTCAGGACAATCCGCACGGGTTGCTGCTCAGCCGTGTTTCTTCTTCTTTTCTTCCCTTTTCTTCATAAAATCCTTGGGGATTTCCTTGGGGATGCAAGGATCTTTCTTCATCATTGCCCAACTACTATAATATGTACAAAGGCCTTATAATCTTGTCTCTCCTTAATGCTTGGTCATTGGATTCAATCAATTTAGTCTCATTTTGCCATGAAAATGCAAGGTTTGCACTCCTATCCTACCAAGGACACAAAACCTCAAAGAATATGCAAAACAAAGAGCTAAAGACAATAAATGACCCAAATATGCATTAAAAAGCATGGGAACAAGGCTAATTCGGGGACTAAATGTGCACTAATTATGGTCACATCAGTAGGGGCCACTCGATCGAGTAAGTGGGTTACTCGATCGAGTAGCGTCTTTTCAGCGAGGGTTTATAATAGTGTTTTGTTAAAACCGCAAATCATTTCCGCCTCCTTCCTTCAGATCTATAGGTCGCCTCCTTCTTTTCCCTTCAGCAAATACCTTCCATAGGAGCCTTTGAGGATGTTAGTGCCTTGGGGATGTGTTTGTTAAGTCAGATAGTAGCCTTAACGCCGTTGTGAGATGCGCAGGTACGTCGTCATCATCATCTTTGCCTTTGTTATCCCTTGTAGGGTTGTATTGGTAGTAATAGGCTTGTGCACTGTTTGTATAGGGATTTCTTGCTTGGTTGATGTTGTATGGTTGATCGAGGAATCACTGCTTTTGGTTAAAGGTAGGTTCGCCTACTCAGTCTCTGCTGGTTATTAGTGTGTCGGTCATTGTTGATGATTGTTGTTGTCGTTGTTGTGGTTGTTGTTGTTGTTGTTGTGGTTGTTGTTGTTGTGACACAGCTGCTTGTGACTGATTGTCTGTGGTTCTCGAGGCGCGTCCTCGGCTGAGTGGTGTCACTTGCGGGAGTGGCTTCACGCCCTAGTTTCGCCCTCTATGGAACCCGCCACGGGAGGGGATGTGCACATTAATGGGACAGGGTTATCGCTCGGTATGATGAGCGGGGATTTGGGGGTACGATCGTGGTCCCCACGTGGGCGGTCCAAATGGATGATCGGTGACGGAGATTGATTGGAGTGGGTGTGACACTGTGTGTTTGGTTGTGTTTGTATTATGTGACAGTTGATTGTTGTGTCTCACCTAAGTACTGACCTTGTGTGGTTGTCTTGTTTGTTTTGTGCGTCTGCCGTGATCCCTTATGGTGAGTCGTTCGTCTTGGGAGGTGCTGTCTTGGATGCTAGCTAGAGTCCGGGTTGGGATGAGTCCTCACGAGTAATGTCAAAATTACTTCTCTAACTTTGACGAGTTGTAACTTTGTTTTAATAGTTTAGATGGAACACTTGTAACATAACTGTAATTGTTCTTTTATCGACTTTTGATGATTACTTACCTCGGGCAACCGGGATGGTGATGCCCTTATATGCTAAGGAAGGCCTAGCCCAGGCTCCTCGGTATATGGGGGTGTCACAAAGTGGTATCAGAGCGACGATTTTGGAACCTGTAACAAATGAACCTAATGAACGTAGCGAGTCTAATAAAATGAACCTAGTGTATGAATAATGGGAGCCCCAGCCGATGCTAGATTTTGGGTGGGTAGGCGCCCTCATTTCAAAATCTTGGCCCCATTGTGCTTAAGCCAGTCATTGGGTGTAGGAATGTGGAGTCGGCAATTATGTGCTTAATATGTATGGTGATAGTGTTGCAATTGATTGTGGTCGGGTCTATGTTGAAGTTAGCATGTGCATGATAGTTTTGTTAGAAACATGTATGGTAAAGTTTTGGTAGAACTAACATGGGTGTATGATGATAATGAGGAACATGAAAGGTTTTATACGATAGAAGTATGTGACAAGAGTAGAAATGTGTGATGCGATATGAAATGGGGTAATGACTGTGTTTGTTTGAAGTCGTTAGTCATGATAGTTTCCATACGGATTTATAAGTTTTTTAATAAGGCTAATGGGGGTAATTAAAATAGTTATAGAAGTATAATTTATAAACTGTTAATTGATGAATGTGATACATGTATGGCTGAAAGCTTCCGCATATGATATGATTAATTTGAGTAGATTGGTTGCTTAGGTTAAAGCATGATCATGTTGCTAGTACACTTGAATGAAGCCTGTAAATTTGATGTTAAAGGAGCGATTAGAGTAATGTGTTTATAAGTTGTATAGCGGAATGGTAGCCAAAAGTTTAATTATAAGGTAGTGCATTAAATGTATACATGAGCGATTTAATAATGTGGTAAATAATGTCGTGTGAAGTTCATTGTAGAATAATATGATATGAATCCGAGTGATGAAACCGTTGCAATACAATTGAGTGGTAATGGCATAATGTGAATGGATATGATAACCGGTGACGATTTCCGAACTTGGTTTGGAATCGACACGTGATATTGTTTTACAGGAATCTTCAATTAATCTTGTAATTCCGACCGTGTACCCAACCTTACTTGATCGAGTGTGAGTGCTTACTAGACCGAGTAGACCTCACTCGATCTAGTTAGGAAGCTATGACGTCGAGGGTGTAGGAATTTCCTACGGATACTCGATTAAATAGCGCCTACTCGATCGAGTAGAGGGCACTCGATCGAGTACCAAACATACTCGATCGAGTAAGCTACAGTATGGAAACTTCCGCAGGATTCATAAACCCTTTTTCTTTCTCATTCTTCTTATTTCTTCCTCACATCTCGCAACCCTAACTCCAAAAACTCTCTCAAACTCTTGAATCCTTGTGTTTGTAGTGGTTTATTTGGATTATTTTCATTGCTTTGATTCATTCTTTCACTTCCTAATTGCTTAAGGTATGAATTTCTTTTATATATTGATGTTTTCCATTAATTAGGAACAATTAGAAAGATAGAAAATCTGAAATTTCGAGTTATATGTGAAGAAATTTGCTTGTAATTATTGTAATATGATCTAGATGCTTCCCTTTTATGATTATTGTTGATTAAAAATACAAAACTCAAATAGAAATTGCATATGTTGATGACCGAATTTTCTAGGGTTTGAGAAATCAAATTGATTTTTGGTTGCCTTTTACATGTTGAAGGATGAAATTTGAGTAATGTATGTTGTATATGTTATGTGGGGAGTTGATTTTTGTGATCTTTTTCCCTCAAAATTTGCCTTAAAACTCCGTCTTAAAAGTGCCTCAAATTGAAATTTGTTTCATATAATTGGGATTTTGTGTTGTACATGGATGTAATGTGAATGTAGGAGTCCTAGAAATTCTAATAGATGAATTAATTCATGTTGATTTTGACAAAATTTTCGCAGCTGTAAAGACCGTCTGAACTTTGAAAATTTGAATTTTACTGGTGTAGATACCCGTATCCGTCGATATTGGAATTTATAGAGAACCCGACAAACACCCGATGATGATAGGACACATGTATTTTTTAGTTGTCATTGTCATTATTTGGAGCTCGTTTTACGAGGTAGAATGGGCGTCGTCGATGAAGTATTTTATTAATTTAAATGATATTTAAATTAATGTTTTTTTTAAAGGGAATTCATTTTATTATTTTAAATGATATTTAATTTAATGTTTTTTAGTGAGTTCATTTTGTTAATTTGAATGATATTTAAATTATGGTTTTTTAGGTAAATTCAATTTATTTTATTTTATTTTGAATTTATTTTCCCAAGTTTATTTTATTGAAAATAAAATAAATAATTGATTTGAAAAATCATTTTATGAGTATATTTGATTTGAAAAGTCATTTATTTTAATTTATTAATTGATTTGAAAAATCGATTTTAAAAAGCGAAGAACTCGTTTTGAACACTTGTTTTTGAGCTCGATTTTAGCTCGGTTTTTAAGCCCGTTTCCTTTGCGAATTGGCACGAATCTCGAGTACATTAACCCACCTAGACCAATACCCATCAACCCATGTTCGAACCCCCTCACAAGCAGCCCACGCATAAACCGAGCCCCCTGTTTTTGCGAGCCAATCCTCGAGCCCAAACCCGCTCCAAACACTACCAAGACCCGTACCCATTAACCCTAACCCATACCCTAGTATCCTACCCATATTATCCTAGCTTAATCACCAAGAAAACCCCCCTCAAACCCTCACAAAAACCGATGGACATCAGCCATACGGGATTGAGCCCGACTGCCTCCTCCTCTCTTTTAACCTATTTTAACTCCCTATAAATACCACCCCTTCACCATACATTCATTCCTCTAAGTTCTCCATACATCCTACCATCACCCACAAGCTTTAAACCTCAGAAACAAACCCTAAACATCCTTCAAAAACCCTAAACAAAACCGACACATAAACTGAACTGTTTGTGTGTCCTCTTCGAAAACCCTTTCGTTCCTCCATCAAACCTTCATAAAAACTCGAGTTTCTTGTTCCTAATTAACCACATAACATCCATCTACACAATAGACAAAGATTTACGAGCCAAATTGCCCTTGAGAGTACACGAAATCCCTCGAAAAAGAGTGAAATAACACTGCTTTTTTTCGCGGTTTCTTCTTATGTCATCCCAGTTCTGTTTGTGCTCGTTTTTCGTGCCCAATAACCCAAAACGAGCAGGGGTTGCTTTAATATCCCTGTTCTCCTCTCTTTATAGTTTTCAAAACATCTTTCAAATCGAATTTTCATCGTGAAACGAGGGAGATATCATCGTTTGAAAATCGCTGTCCAGAAAGTTTCCAAAACGCGTGTTTGCTTTATTCTTCGTCGACGACGGCCTCTCGAGATAAAATCTACCATCGATTACGACCCAAGACGGTGTCAACGATACATGTAGGTTGAGGGTGCATCAAATCCTCCTCTTCTCCCTTTTATTTCGTTTGTCTTATGCTCGTTTTTTTTTTATTGTCTTTTTTTGTTTGTTTTTTCGTTTGTTTATCGATTGTTTTAAATTAACTATGAAACTAGTTAGTCCGAGTATGAGTTAAAGTACCACCATGAACACCCGCGTTGACTTGAGATGGGAAAAGAAACCGCTACATCAGTCGGTCGTACACCCCCGTCTCATTTACATATCCTCGTGTTCAAGGTAGGGCATAAATAAAACGATTGTCTAACTTTCTTCGCTTTTGACCCCTTTGTTATTTCGGCCAAATCGACATACCCTAGGACCCGTTGCATGTTAGTTTAACCTCTGATTGTTAACCTATGACGTATTTAGATGACATTAAATTAATTTAATAACCTAATTAGACACTTTAGGGTACATCGACATAGTTTTAAAAATCAACTAACAATTCTGTAAATAATTGAACGCATCTTTCTCTTTCACCTAATCTCTCGCTAGCATAAGAGTGCGTGATTAGCACCTTCTTATTAACACTCGATGAGTTAATCTAATTTGCAAACTTGACCTAATTCAACCCCTTTGGGCCGTGTGGAACACTCGATCTTAAGCGAAGCTTTCTGACCCTTTTTTATCATCGTTTTCTAATCCGTTTTGCAATCATTCGATCTAACTAATGAACCTAACTTAGGAACTAGGTTGGCCTTGTCTTGGCCGTGAGGGTTGTCGTGGCTTTAGGCCATGAGGCTTGGCCGTGTCCTTTGGTTTTTTCTTGTTTCGTTTGTTTTGCAACGTTCGTTCTTTATTTGTTTTGTCGCTTGTAATTTATCGTTTGTTATCGAGTTGTAATTTTCGAGTTAGCTTTCTTTTATCGAGTCAAAACCTCTTTCAAAACCTTAGTCTTGTTTGGTTAGATGGTTGTGCCCCAATGCATGTAGGAGCGTAGTAAATCGCATGTTGTTTAAAGCAACATGGCCCGATTTATGCTAATGCATGCTTTGGTGTGTGACCCAATGTCTAATTCGATAAGATTAAGTGAAAGCACACATTACGAGGAGTGACCCAAGGCCGTGAGTCATGTGAGCCGTGGGCCACCCCTTTGTGCACGTTTTTCTAGGTCGAATGGCCGTGTAATGTGTCATGTACGGTGTTGTATATAGCGATTGTATTTAGATCGAGTTGTATCTTTAATTCCTCGTTGTGTCGGCATGAAATGCCTGGGTTGTAATAGGGTAGATCCCAACGGCTCCCCCATTCCCATCAAGCCTTGTTTGTTTCGTTTATATGTTGTTAGATCAATCAACCCACATGCTAAATTACAACTTTGACAAAGTTAGTTTAGTTGCATCTAAATCGACATAGAAACTTCACATGTTAGGGTTAAAATGATGTTTGCATTTCATATATCGTAGTAGCTATGACCTTGTTTGAAATCCATACTTGACTTAGTAGAGGCCGTTATTGACGGGCGGGGTTGGGTGTCCTTATGGGCTTCCCAACACGTACCCTCACCCCTTACTCAAGATCTATGGTTTGTGGATCCGTCTAAATACCATTGGATTACGAGAGTCATTCAAATCGAGTGATATAGGGTACAAGTCTTCATCTTTAATCACTCGTAGTCGATTGGCTTTATGCTTTTCAATGAAAGGTGTAAAGTTGACTTGAACGGTTCCAAGTTCCCAAAAAACTTGGTGGCGACTCTAATATGTCTTAATTCGATTCGAAAGAACCTCGAGTCGATTATGCCTAGTGTGGATCCCGCGGACGCAGTTCCCGAGGGCCTTGTCCACAGTTTGGCGACTCCGCTGGGGAAAAGAGGACTAGTTACACTGTGTTTCTAGGGTCTTTTCCTCCGAGGTGAAACTTGAAAAGAAAGTGTTGGAAAGTAAAACATTACTCATAGTGCTACGATTCATGCATAAACCCTTAAGGACTTGCCCGGGCCGTCCCAAATTTTCTTCGTGATGCGTGGGGGCGACGTCCCACTATGCCGGAAGCGCACATTGCTCGCTTCCACTTCGCCTCGCGTGGTTCTTGAGGGTGGGGACGATCTTCTAGGTACTTTACCTTAAGACACCTCGCTCTATTAGACCGCAAAAGGATGGAGGGCATAGACCTTTTTATAGAAGACTTGCCGAGACCTAGAGATGTCTAGGAGCATACATCCTTATAACATGAGAATGACAATGTGCAATGTGTTTTCCCGAGTCTTGTTTTTCGAAAATTCCCATGTCCCTTTCAAAACCGAACTTTTGAACAACTTATTTTCAAAATAACATGGTTTTTAAAACGCGGAATGCTGCCCAAATAGGACTAGGATTTTCGGCCCAAAACAAGCTTTTATTAGCAAGATGTCTTTGCCCATTTCAAATCTCTTTTTCAAATCGATCATTCGTTTTCAAAATCAATCCAAAATGTTTCTCGAACCTCAACCAAGCATGAAATGCGTCGAGTCGTGTCCGGGTCATGGCCGTGTTAGGCCGGGTTTGTTTCAAGAGTCTAGAACACGACCTTGTTGGGTCACCCAAACTCACCTCTTGGGCTTTGAGTCATGTTGGTCGACCTTTTGGTCTAGAATAGTCCACAAAAAAAAACGTCCAAGCTAGGCCTTATGGACGTTTCACTCGAACCCTGGGCTATGTTAGCCCAATCACGGGTTTAGTCACACCAAGTCCAGTTTAGAATCGAGTTATGACAGTTTGAGTCATGTCGTTTTGTCGAGTCTGAAATGAACCGATGTCTAAATCAAACCGTGAGTCGAACCCTTGTTTAATCAATCTCAAGTCGAGTCTTTGTTTGAGTCAAGTTGGGGTCGAGTCCTTAAGTGTGCAGGGGCTCTTACTTTAAATATTGACTCAGTACGGGGTTTTCTTGTAGAAAGGCCGCCAAAAACCCGACGTCAAGCAATGGAAGATGCTGTTAACAAGCTTACTGAGGCCGTGAACCTCATGATGACCCGAATGGATGCAATCGAATCTAAGCTGGGTGAAGATCCCCCTCCACCACTGACTGATCTGGAAAAACGGTTCAAGTTCATCGAAGACCGTTTGAAACTCTCCCAGGGGAAGAACATTCACTATGAGAATGCTAGGGCCTATGCCCCGGTGCAGGATAAGTTGCCCACGAACATGGTACTCACTGACATCCCAAAGTTTAAGGGCACAGAAGATCCAGTCCACCATGTTAAGGCCTATAAGGGGTACTTAGCACTGAAGGGAGTACCTGCTGACATGTTCTCTGAAATTTTCGCTCAGTCCTTGGATGAACACCCGAAGGCATGGTTCTACAATCTGGACCTTAAGAACTTCCCTACTTTCGAAGATATCACGGTGGAGTTTTGTAAGCACTATGCTGACAATGTCGAGATTCAAACCAACATAAGAACATTGGAGGTGATGACACAGAAAGAAAAAGAAGGCTTTACTGAATTCCTTGCAAGATGGCGCGCTGAAAGCGTGAAATTAGCCAAGAAGCCGGATGAAGTTGAAATGGTAGATAAGTTCGTAAAGAATCTACGACCTATTTACCGCAATGCTCTGAAATTCCAGAATTTTGGCTCTTTCAAAGAATTGATAAGAATCGGGATAAAGGTAGAAGATGATGTCATAAGGGCAGAGGCTGAAAAGCCGAAAGGGTACCAAGGGGCCTGATCGTCTAAGGGCAAGGCCCCAGCAACGACCCATATTGATGAAGCCATCAATCTCTTAGAAGGGCAATCGAAGAAGTCGCAGCGCCAAACACCTAGGGCATTCACTGATATCGGATGCACTTATACATATGCTCTTCAAAGGCTCATAGCCCAAGGAAAGCTGAAGCCTATTGGTCCAACTCCGGACCCTCCTGCTGATCAACAAGGCAAATGGTATAAACCGAATGCCTACTGTGCCTTTCATCAAGGGAAGGGACACGATACTGAAAGGTGCTTTAGACTAAAGCACGAAATTCAAGATATGATTGAGAACGGAACGCTCCCAATCCCGGCCATAAAGCCCAACAACGTCACCAATCCATTTGGCGACCACACTAACTTTGTCTCTACCGAAGATAGTGTCGATTACTCTCACTTGATTCGCCCGTGTCGTCTAAAAGGGGTGTTCGTCGGAAGAATATTCGTAGATTGCTCCGAATTCCTACCAAGCTCGAGAAACGAGATTACATTCGGGGATTTTGTTGTTGATTGTACTCCTTACATACTCCGAAGCGGCAATGAGATCAATGGCGTTTGGGCTGATGACGAGGATGATGTTTACCTCGTCAAAGGTGCAACAATTCCTCACACCCAAGAAGAAATCTTAAAGGTGAGGCAAGATGCCCTAGAGTCAAATCATTTGACTAGATCCGGGCGCCCATATCGTGTGGAGAAAGCTAAGGATATCCCGAGTAAGGCACCTCAAAAGGAGCCGGCAGTGGTCGAAGTTCTTGGTGAAGGGTCGACCTCCGAGGCTTCCCTCATCAAGCAACTCCAAAAGACTAAGGCCGACATATCTATCTGGCAACTTATCCTGAGCTCTTTCGAACATCGTCAAGCTTTGTTACAAGCTTTGATGAACATGACCGTGTCGTCGAATACTACTCCTGCGGACATGGTCACTCACATCGCCCAGAATCGGCCTCAGATTACCAACGGTGTGACATTCTCCGACGAAGATCTGCCGCCGTTCGGGCCTCGACATAACCTGGCCCTCTATATTGCTACCGTGTGTCTCAACAAGCATATCCCTATGACCTTGGTTGACGACGGATCGGCCGTCAACGTACTCCCTCCGAAAACGGCGCATATTCTCGGGGCTTGGAGAAGAATGACTTCATCCTCACTACGCGACAGCTTCGGGCATTCGATGGCACGGTGCGTCGAGTGAGTGGACTTGTCGATCTAGTAGTACAGACTGGGCAAGTGGAAAAGAAAATAAGTTGCCAAGTGATTGACATATGCTCATCCTTCAACTTATTGTTGGGAAGGCCCCGGATCCATGCTGCGAAGGCCGTAACATCAACGCCGCATCGAAAAATCAAGGTCCCACTCAATGGCAAAACCGTCACCATTGACGCCACGCCAATTATCAGTAGCAGAGGAGACATTACTTCCGAAGTAAGGGTCGAAGCTACCAATGACGCATGTGGTTTCGACATTGTCAACATGATCGAGTGAACTCCGAAAATATGGATCTATATACGGAAGTCATGTCTGCGAAGTGATTCTCAAAATCGGGAAGTACTTCGGTTTCTCATTATATCCTAGAAAGGAGGAGGCTTTCGAGTTGAAACCACCCGTAGCCAAAGGAGTAACCTTCGGGCTTGGATATGAGCCCACTGAGAAAGATCTACGGGAAAAGAGGGGAAGAACGATCGAAGATCGAGATATTAAAATGGGACCGTATCACCTAACTCTAAACGGTCACTTCGTGAGAGTCGGGAAGAACTCCCTTGCATGGACTTCCCGAACCTATCTTTGACCCAAAGAAGAACCTTATGGTCCCAGGAATCGAAGTATTCCAAGATTGCTACTACATCCCCGAAGACATTCTCGACCGTGATGCCAGTAGAAACCAAACCGGATCCAATAAATGACGAGAAAGCTATGGGTCTCCTTTTCGGTGAAGAGAAGAAATCACCAATACCAAACGAAGATTTGGTAAGCATGATCCTGAGAAGCGAGCGGTTCGACCCATCTACCCTCATCACCGATGTGGATCCTCTTAGGACCAACACGGGATGGCGGAAAACAATCAAGTGGACTGACAACAAAGGACTTCTTTTCAAGTTGACAACGGGAGAAGGAGAGATGTTCAAGCCGGATGATGTTACCGATTCTGAGTCTGAGTCGGAGTCTGAGTCTGAGTCTGAGTTAGGTCCTAAGATTGAGTCTAAGGAGTCAGGTGTTGAAAATACCCCTCCCCTAGCTTTCCCTTCCTATGCACCTTTTCCTAATGGTGGTATTCCGGGGCCTGTCCCGAATACCCCTATCTCGCCACTGAGCTCTGACCAGTTGGCTCAAATGTTAGCGCATTTCGCGCAATTTCAAATCAATAATAATATGAACCAGTTTGCTTACGACTTGTCTTACTTACATTGCAATTCAAACTTTGAAAATGATTGTTTTAATAATGACATTGAGACTGAGGTCGCGGACGAACAGTTGGTCGAAGAAGAAGAAGAAGAAGAAATGGAACCACCTCTACAGTTGATAAAAGGGTTGGAAGAGTACGAACAGAAAACTTCGATCATCGAGGATACCGAAACTATCAATGTAGGTACAACCTTAGAACCACAGGAGCTTAAAATAGGAACTACTTTAAGTCCCACCGAAAGACAGGGGTTCATTGATTTGTTGCATGAGTTCAAAGATGTTTTCGCATGGTCCTACAAAGACATGCCGGGCATTGATAGGGAAATTGCGAGCACGGATCCCAATCAAGCCGGGGTATAAGCCAGTCAAGCAGAAGCTACGCAAAATGCACACAGATTGGTCTTTGAAAGTGAAGGAAGAAATCGACAAGCAACTCAAAGCTGGGTTCATCAAGGTGTCAGAATACTCGGACTGGGTGGCTAACGTCGTTCCAGTGCCCAAGAAAGATGGTAAAGTTCGGGTTTGTGTGGACTTCCGGGATTTAAACAAGGCAAGTCCGAAGGACGATTTCCCATTACCTCACATCGACATCCTGGTTGACAACACGGCAAAACACGCGTTACTATCCTTCATGGATGGATACGCCGGTTATAATCAGATCAAGATGGCGAAAGAAGATATATGCATAAGATCTGCGTTCGTAACGCAATGGGAACCTATTGCTACACAAAGAATGCCTTTTGGGTTGATAAACGCAGGGGCTACATACCAGAGGACCGCGACAACATTGTTACATGATTTGATGCACAAGGAGGTCGAGGTTTATGTCGACGACATGATTATCAAGTCAAAGGAGCGTGATGGCCACCTTGGTACACTACGCAAATTCTTCGAACGATTGCGCAAGTATAACATGAGGTTGAATCCACAAAAATGCGCATTCGGAGTCACATCCGGCAAATTGTTGGGTCACATCGTTAGCCACCGTGGCATCGAGGTGGACCCATCGAAAATAAAGGCCATAATGGAAATGCCTCACCCGAAAACCGAGAAAGAAATTCGAGGTTTCCTGGGAAGAATCCAATATATAAGTCGGTTCGTGGCAAGGCTAACGATGATATGCGAGCCAATTTTCAAGAAATTGAAGGTCGGGGAACACGTCGTATGGGATGATCATTGTCAAGTCGCGTTCGATAAGATCAAAGAAATACTATCTTCCCCTCCCGTGCTTAGCCCACCAACGGCTGGTTACCACTTTTGTTGTATCTTACGATTCTGAATCGCAATGGGGGCAATCTTTGTCAAGCAGAGATAGTCGATAAAGAGGAAAGAGCGATTTACTACATTAGTAAAAAGTTCTTGGAGTATGAAATCAAGTATACTCAACTCGAAAAGACATGTTTGGCTTTAGTATGGGCGACAAAGAAGTTACGGCACTACATGCTCAGTCATAGTGTCCGCATCCACTCGAAGATGGACCCAATCAAATACTTGTTTGAAAAACCGGTTACGAACGGCGGGGTGTCAAGATGGACTCTAATGCTTTCCGAGTTCGACCAAATATGTACCGAAAGTGATAAAGGGAAGGGCGGTTGCGAGACTTCCCGCGATAACCCGATAGAAGAAACCGAGGTTGTGGATACGTGGTCGTTTCCCGACGAAGATATCGTTCACATAGACAATGATACGTGGGATCTCTATTTCGATGGAGCATCGAACTATAGGGGATACGGGATAGGAGTTCTACTCATTTCACCGGAAGGTGAACATGTTCCTATTTCAATCAAGTTGGACTTTAACGTCACTAATAACGCGGCTGAATATGAAGCATGCCTACTCGGTTTGCACAGTGCTCTCGAGTTAGGCATCAAAAAGCTTGTAGTACATGGGGACTCGTCACTAGTGATAAATCAAGTGGCCGGGACGTGGAAAACCCGAAGTGATAGCTTGGCTCCGTACCAAGCGAAAATCGAGGAACTAGAAAAGTTGTTCGCCGAGGTCAAGTACGTGCACCTCCCCATAGACGAAAACCAGTTTGCTGATGCACTATCAAAGCTAGCTGCTCTGATCAACATACCGATCATATGGATACTATGCCGATATGTGTCGAACGAAGATCATCACCGCTTATGTTAATGTGATCGGAGACACGAAGAAACCGAGGCCGAACCTTGGTATCATGCTATTCTGAAATTTAAAGAATCAGGAGAGTATCCACCCGACATGGATAACCGCGGAAAGCGCGCTATTCGAATGCTAGCCGCTCAGTTCGTTAGAACCAATGACGGACAATTGTACAAGAAGACCGCGCAGAACATCCTTCTGCGATGCATAGACTCACCAACTGCGAAAAGAGTCATGGAAGAAGTCCATGACGGAGAGTGTGGCCCACACATGAATGCCCATATGCTGGTTCGTAAAATCATGAGATTAGGGTATTATTGGACAACGATGGAGACAGATTGTCGCCAATATGTCAAACATTGCCACAATTGCCAAATCTTCGCAAACATACAGCATGTGCCGCCATCACTGTTATATACTTTGACATCACCATGGCCTTTCTCAACATGGGGAATCGACATTATTGGAAAGGTCAACCCATCTGGAACAGGTGGGCATTGCTTCATGTTAGTCGCCATCGATTACTTCACGAAGTGGGTAGAAGTGAAATCGTACAAGGTTCTACAAGCAAAGCAGGTAGCAAAGTTCATTCAGAATGAAATCATTTGCAGATATGGGGTGCCGCATGAGCTCATTAGCGACCATGGCACTCACTTCCAGTGGCTAGTAATACTTGAAAAGTATAAAATCAAACACCACAAGTCGTCACCTTATCGACCTCAAACAAATGGTGCAAAGTGGAAGCCGCCAACAAGACAATCACCGTGATTCTCGGAAAGAAGACCGACAATTATCGCGAATGGCCGGAGAAGATACCGTTCGCCTTTGTGGGGATCTGAACGTCTATTCGCACAAATTGCCGGAGCAACTCCGTTCTATTTAACATATGGGATGGAAGCGGTTCAACCTATCGAATTAGAGGTACCTTCTTTAAGGATCCTGTTAGAAAGTCGTCCCTGAAGGCCGATCGGCCGCAAGCCGCATGATTCCTTGGTTATGCTCGACGAGCGACGGTTAAATGCATTACACCATGTTCAACTCTATCAGAAAAGGATACAAAGGGCATTTAACAAGAAGGTGAAACCTCGAGGAATAAAAGATGGGGATTTAGTCCTAAAGTCCGTTCGCGCTTTACTACCAATTGACCCGAGGGGAAAATTCAAGCCAAACTGGGCCGTCCTTACAGTAAAGAAGATATTATCGGGAGGCGCAATCGATCGACGATCTAGATGGAAATGACTTTGCGAATCCGACGAATTTGGATCAATCAAGAAATACTATCCGTAGAACTCATTCTCAATGTCGTAAAATAAAAATTTTGAATTGCAGTGCTCGTGAGCGAGTCTAGGCCGCGAAACTTTTGCTTCGCTGCTTTTTTGTGCGTTATAAATCGATGATTGTAGCGCGTCCGTGGAACTACGAGCTCGGTTTGATTCTCGTTGATAACGATACGTAGGCGACTCTTTAAAAGAGTACAACCGACCCTTCTTTGAATAAAATGAAATTTTATGCAGAAACTGGAATTTTTAATAGATAGTAAGTCTTATTAAAGATCGGGCGATGCCCATTACATCCTTCAAAAGAAAGGAAAAAAGAAAGCAGCTAGCAACAAATAATAAGTAGTAGTATTAAATAATAGATTGGAGTCGAAGGCTCCTGCACCTTCTTTTTTCCCTTTGCCTTTTGGGTCACGTGACCGAGGCTCCTGTGGAGGAGGGGTAGTTGTGTTCTGTCTAGCGCGCTTCTTAGGAGGGATCGCCATTTCCTCCCGAGGGCCCAGCCAATCTTTTACACTCGAGCGAGGACCAAGCCTCCCTTCTAAGGCTGAGCCCGAGTGTGCCTTTGAACCCAACCGTTTCCACACACCTGTCGCCTGTGAGTCAGTCTTAGGAGTCTTCTCAGTCTTAGCACTCGACGTAGGCTAGGATGAGGATATAGGTCCAGATGAGTAGTGTCAAGTCTCGGAATGAGCTTTATCTAACGGTTTAGGCAAAGATGCCGAGTCATATAGATGTAGGTTTGTGTTGGGAACATAAAATATGAAAAACCCGCTGAAAAGAAAGAAGGCGTGGAAGAAAAATAGTAAAAACCCGCTGAAAAGAAAGAAGGCGTGGAAGAAAAATAGTAAAAGCCCGCTGAAAAGAAAGAAGGCGGTGGCAAGAAATGATGAATACTCGCTGAAAAGAAAGGAGGCGAGGAGAAGAGTGACAGAATGTTCCCAACAAGAGTGACATGTGATGTCTAAGTGTTCTCATAAAATTAACCTGTGTTTAGTGTCTGGGCGAAGCCAACGTGGTTCCTCTGTGAGTTTAATCCACCTTGTCAATGCCACGTGATCTAGATTCCCATGTGCCCTCGGGAGCACGCCCATGCCATACGATATCTCCGTCCCAAGTTCGACGACCTTGTGATTCCCATTTGCCATCTTTTGGCGCTGAACGGCAATGGATTTACATTTCTACCCTCGACAAGTCCATATTTGAATTAAAGCCCGTGCACACTTACGGTTTTATTTTCTTTTTTTGTTTTGCGGTAGCGGGCTACGCCCACGTTGTTTACCGGTCGTGTAGAATGTCTGAGTCACATTTCATGCTCACCCATCAAGGTTCAATTTCAAAATTTCAAAAACTTTCAAAATTTCAAAAACTTTTTGGGTCGACGACCCAGCATCCAAGTGATTCATTTCAAATTCAAAATTTGGGTCGATGACCCAGTCTTTCAAATTCAATTTTCGGGTCGATGACCCAATCATTCAAAATTTTCAAATTCAATTTTCGGGTCGAGGGCCCAATTATTCAAAATTATCAAATTCAACTTTCGGGTCGATGACCCAGTACTTCAAAATGATCCAATTTCAAGATCGATGATCCAAATGTGCTTATGTGATGATTATTGCTCGTACGTTTTCTATGTTTCAAATGTAGCAGGATACGCTTCAACTGGGGGCTCTAAAGTCTTCGACTTTAGAGCCATTGCAAACTGGGGGCTCTGAAGCCGTTGGCTTCAGAGACCATTATCAAGATGTAAAGGATGACATCCACCAAGAATGCAATTCAACGCAAGAGTATGAAATGGAAGAATTCCGTAGCTGAAAGCAAATGATGAAAGTGGCGGCAACCTCCTCGGAAAGTCCCGTCCCATTCGGACAAGCGCCAGCAGATGATAAATTTTGGGCGAATGTCAACAGATGACGAATTTTGGACAAATGCCAGCAGATGATAAACTTTGGGCATGTGTCGGCGATTCTTTAACTACGACGCGGTTTGATTCCGTCAGAAACGGATACGTAGGCGCCTAAGGATAAGGCTCAATCCACCATATATGCAATTTATGACACAACGAAAGCAAGAGTCAATCCCCCAACGAAGTTTCGGTATGATCTCTTCTTATGGTCAAGTAGCTTATATACGCAAGTCTAATGGACTATAAACGACCCGCAGAATCCTCAGGTCGAAAGGGACCTGGGGTATACTTTGACTTTCGCCTTGTCCAAGCCTCAGTCAAAGTGGGGGCTCTGTAGATACCCGTATCCGTCGATATTGGAATTTATAGAGAACCCGACAAACACCCGATGATGATAGGACACATGTATTTTTTAGTTGTCATTGTCATTATTTGGAGCTCGTTTTACGAGGTAGAATGGGCGTCGTCGATGAAGTATTTTATTAATTTAAATGATATTTAAATTAATTTTTTTTTTAAAGGGAATTCATTTTATTATTTTAAATGATATTTAATTTAATGTTTTTTAGTGAGTTCATTTTGTTAATTTGAATGATATTTAAATTATGGTTTTTAGGTAAATTCAATTTATTTTATTTTATTTTGAATTTATTTTCCCAAGTTTATTTTATTGAAAATAAAATAAATAATTGATTTGAAAAATCATTTTATGAGTATATTTGATTTGAAAAGTCATTTATTTTAATTTATTAATTGATTTGAAAAATCGATTTAAAAAAGCGAAGAACTCGTTTTGAACACTTGTTTTTGAGCTCGATTTTAGCTCGGTTTTTAAGCCCGTTTCCTTTGCGAATTGGCACGAATTTCGAGTAAATTAACCCACCTAGACCAATACCCATCAACCCATGTTCGAACCCCCTCACAAGCAGCCCAAATTCTCGTCCCAAACCCCTCACAAGCAGCCCACGCATAAACCGAGCCCCCTGTTTTTGCGAGCCAATCCTCGAGCCCAAACCCGCTCCAAACACTACCAAGACCCGTACCCATTAACCCTAACCCATACCCTATTATCCTACCCATATTATCCTAGCTTAATCACCAAGAAAACCCCCCTCAAACCCTCACAAAAACCGATGGACAGCAGCCATACGGGATTGAGCCCGACTGCCTCCTCCTCTCTTTTAACCTATTTTAACTCCCTATAAATACCACCCCTTCACCATACATTCATTCCTCTAAGTTCTCCATACATCCTACCATCACCCACAAGCTTTAAACCTCAGAAACAAACCCTAAACATCCTTCAAAAACCCTAAACAAAACCGACACACAAACTGAACTGTTTGTGTGTCCTCTTCGAAAACCCTTTCGTTCCTCCATCAAACCTTCATAAAAACTCGAGTTTCTTGTTCCTAATTAACCACATAACATCCATCTACACAATAGACAAAGATTTACGAGCCAAATTGCCCTTGAGAGTACACGAAATCCCTCGAAAAACAGAGTGAAATAACACTCTGTTTTCGCGGTTTCTTCTTGTCTGTCCAGTTCTGTTTGTGCTCGTTTTTCGTGCCCAATAACCCAAAACGAGCAGGGGTTGCTTTAAGATCCCTGTTCTCCTCTCTTTCTAGTTTTCAAAACATCTTTCAAATCGAATTTTCATCGTGAAACGAGGGAGATATCATCGTTTGAAAATCGCTGTCCAGAAAGTTTCCAAAACGCGTGTTTGCTTTATTCTTCGTCGACGACGGCCTCTCGAGATAAAATCTACCATCGATTACGACCCAAGACGGTGTCAACGATACATGTAGGTTGAGGGTGCATCAAATCCTCCTCTTCTCCCTTTTATTTCGTTTGTCTTATGCTCGTTTTTTTATTGTCTTTTTTTGTTTGTTTTTTCGTTTGTTTATCGATTGTTTTAAATTAACTATGAAACTAGTTAGTCCGAGTATGAGTTAAAGTACCACCATGAACACCCGCGTTGACTTGAGATGGGAAAAGAAACCGCTACATCAGTCGGTCGTACACCCCCGTCTCATTTACATATCCTCGTGTTCAAGGTAGGGCATAAATAAAACGATTGTCTAACTTTCTTCGCTTTTGACCCCTTTGTTATTTCGGCCAAATCGACATACCCTAGGACCCGTTGCATGTTAGTTTAACCTCTGATTGTTAACCTATGACGTATTTAGATGACATTAAATTAATTTAATAACCTAATTAGACACTTTAGGGTACATCGACATAGTTTTAAAAATCAACTAACAATTCTGTAAATAATTGAACGCATCTTTCTCTTTCACCTAATCTCTCGCTAGCATAAGAGTGCGTGATTAGCACCTTCTTATTAACACTCGATGAGTTAATCTAATTTGCAAACTTGACCTAATTCAACCCCTTTGGGCCGTGTGGAACACTCGATCTTAAGCGAAGCTTTCGACCCTTTTTATCATCGTTTTCTAATCCGTTTTGCAATCATTCGATCTAACTAATGAACCTAACTTAGGAACTAGGTTGGCCTTGTCTTGGCCGTGAGGGTTGTCGTGGCTTTAGGCCATGAGGCTTGGCCGTGTCCTTTGGTTTTTTCTTGTTTCGTTTGTTTTGCAACGTTCGTTCTTTATTTGTTTTGTCGCTTGTAATTTATCGTTTGTTATCGAGTTGTAATTTTCGAGTTAGCTTTCTTTTATCGAGTCAAAACCTCTTTCAAAACCTTAGTCTTGTTTGGTTAGATGGTTGTGCCCCAATGCATGTAGGAGCGTAGTAAATCGCATGTTGTTTAAAGCAACATGGCCCGATTTATGCTAATGCATGCTTTGGTGTGTGACCCAATGTCTAATTCGATAAGATTAAGTGAAAGCACACATTACGAGGAGTGACCCAAGGCCGTGAGTCATGTGAGCCGTGGGCCACCCCTTTGTGCACGTTTTTCTAGGTCGAATGGCCGTGTAATGTGTCATGTACGGTGTTGTATATAGCGATTGTATTTAGATCGAGTTGTATCTTTAATTCCTCGTTGTGTCGGCATGAAATGCCTGGGTTGTAATAGGGTAGATCCCAACGGCTCCCCCATTCCCATCAAGCCTTGTTTGTTTCGTTTATATGTTGTTAGATCAATCAACCCACATGCTAAATTACAACTTTGACAAAGTTAGTTTAGTTGCATCTAAATCGACATAGAAACTTCACATGTTAGGGTTAAAATGATGTTTGCATTTCATATATCGTAGTAGCTATGACCTTGTTTGAAATCCATACTTGACTTAGTAGAGGCCGTTATTGACGGGCGGGGTTGGGTGTCCTTATGGGCTTCCCAACACGTACCCTCACCCCTTACTCAAGATCTATGGTTTGTGGATCCGTCTAAATACCATTGGATTACGAGAGTCATTCAAATCGAGTGATATAGGGTACAAGTCTTTATCTTTAATCACTCGTAGTCGATTGGCTTTATGCTTTTCGATGAAAGGTGTAAAGTTGACTTGAACGGTTCCAAGTTCCCAAAAAACTTGGTGGCGACTCTAATATGTCTTAATTCGATTCGAAAGAACCTCGAGTCGATTATGCCTAGTGTGGATCCCGCGGACGCAGTTCCCGAGGGCCTTGTCCACAACTGGTAATTTGGGAAATAGTTGGTGATAGTGTGTACTTAGATGATTCTCTCATGGCTTTATTTGTGTAATTAGCATGTTTTGGTGCATATGTGTTGGTATATTATAGGTTATATGTGGAAACAGATGCCGAGACTAAACTTTGGGACCAGACAAAGTAAGAGGGGTAGGGCTTCTCAGCCCGAAGATGAGGAGGGTAGTGGACCAGTGGTACCAGCTGTACCAGAGTATCCTTCTGTGGTCTTTGTAGACTTTACACAACGGGAAAGGTTTGTGGCCTTACAATCCTGTAAGATGAGACTGACTCGTTGTGTGGACACGACCCTTTTAGAGGACCTTGGTATTGAGACGGATGTCCGTCATATATTTGAGACTTTGGGGTTTACTGGGCTATATCGTTTGCGGAAGAATTCTTATGCTTTTCTGACCTTGGAGTTTATGAGCTCGTTTAAATACAAGCCGGCTGAGCAGACCGTACAGTTTCGTCTTATGAACACCAGTTTCGTGTTGACCATGGACCTTTTTGCCTCTCACCTTGGCTTGGCTAAGCCTCCCAAAGGATCCCTTCGTGACATACCGTCTGAGTGTGGAGTTTGCCGCCTTATGCCCTCTATCACCGGGAAATCAGCTCCCACCGCTAGCAACATGCTGATTAATGATGTGCAGCATGTTACCTTGAGGGTCTTTCTTCGTGCTATGTCGTGTCTCCTTTACGAGAGGTCTAATATGAGTAAGTTTAACTCCCACGAGTTGTTGCTTATGATGGCTTACCTTAACCCTGAGCGGACAAAGAAAGTGACCTTTAATGCTCCTGCAATAGTTTATGCTAGCCTTGCTTTGATGGCCTCCTCTAGTACTAGACTCCTGAGTTGTGGTGTTATCGCCACTTGGCTAGCCGAAATGCTAGCTTCTTTTGAGCCTTCCCCCGAGTACGTTGCTTTAGCCACCCCGGTACCTACCATGGACAGAGATTATTTCCTCCACCTAAAATGGTTGAGAACATTGGCGGATGGTAGTCTAGCATGGAGGGTGTGGGGCATGAGCTAGATGAGGATACCGGCTCTTGAGCACCTCCCACCGACTGAGCCGTTAGATGCGGTAGTGGCAGCTGCCGATTCTGATGAGGAAGATCAGGATGCACCTCCGGCAAGACAGAACTACCTCATCGATGATACGATCCTTCAGGTTATGCATGAGCCGAGGAAGGGGGAAATGTGAGAGCTGCGGAGGACAGACACAAATTATGGAGGGGACCACGTCGTGTGAGGGAGAGGGTGGCTGAGACCCAGCCACAGCCGGCAGCACCACCACAGCACCCGTTTCCTTGGTACCCTTACCTTGATACCCCGGAGACACGTGATAGCTATCTGACTGAGAGAGTGTCTTTTACCTTGACGCTCCGGAACATGCATGAGATGGCGTATTCTCAGGGTATTGGGACATCGGGACCACATCCAGTTTGGTGAAGGGGAGTCGGAGATTACAGCGGGGTTTTCCACTCTTACGGGGTGGACATGTCCACATGGAGAGCACCTCAGACATATCCCTACGGTGGTTTGACCCCTTGGTATGTGAGGCCGGATGCTGGAGCTGGTGGTGATGCGGGTGTTGGTACGTCAGGAGCAGGCACCTCAGGTGGTGGTGGATACGAGTATGATGTTATGGATGAGCAGCAGCAGCAGGAGTGATACTCCTTTTATTGTCTTGTTAGTAGTTGTATCGGATGTTAGTTTGCTTTGGTTGGGACATCCCATTTTCGTACTTTTTATGTCCGGATTGTATTGGTGGCCATAAGGCCGTATTTGCTTTCCTAGACTTGTTTGCAGGATTTATGGTCGGGTTATCATCCGGCTCGCGGTTATGCGATTGTGTATATATATACTTGGTGTGATTTTAGAGAAGTTTTCGAGTAGCATTTGACCTGTGGTCACTCGACCGAGTGCCCCTCACTCGATCGAGTAGCTGCAGGTATGGTAGCTAAAGAGTAATCTGATTTCAGGCTACTCGATCGAGTAGCTAAGATACTCGATCGAGTCAGGCCAGCTCGACCGAGTGCCTAACCCACTCGATCGAGCAGCACTGTTACAGGAACTTTTTCGAAAATAAAATTGTTTGGATGTTTCTATTTTTGCAGGTTTGGATACTTCTAATGATTATTGAAGGTTAGTAACATGTTTGGGTCGACTTATTAGTTATGCTTGGGTCCATGCTCGACTAATAAATGATGTTTTGTGGGAATAGATGTGACATAAAGGTTTCTTTTATTGCTTTCACAAGCAAGCCTAACTTATTTATTATTGAAAAGACTTGTTACTTATTGCGCAGAATTTCTATAACTTCATTATATACAATTGATATGTGCATGTCTTTTATGGTTCTTGATAATAATTATTCTCGTAAGGTAGCAGATGTATATATATATATATATATATATACACACACATAGGACTATGATTCGTCATGATTAGTGAGTAATGTCGACAAGGTGCTTTAAGTATAGGAAAATTGTTTGATGGTGAACTTCGGGGACGAAGTTCCTTTTAGAGGGGAAGAGTAATGTCGCAAAATAAAAAAACCGATATTATAATAATTTTGTTGCATTTTTGTAATGTTTTCTATTATCCCGGTTATATTGCTAGCATGAAGTTGTAATTGTTTTAATCATTTGATGAGTAATTTGTATGTTTAAGTAAAGGTTGACTAATGTACAGTGACAAGATAGTCATAAAGAGATAAGTATGTCGAGAACGGTAATAAAATGTTTGAATCACGCGGTGTAATAGGATCGTTGTGTGACATGTTTGATGTTGGTAGTTTTGTGCAAGTGAAAGTATAATCTCGTAGTTACGTGGCTAAATGCTTGGAGTAATAGTATAGTCGTTGGTCGTGTTGGTACATGTTGTGAGTTGGAAATTTAAGTTGTGGGTTGTAGAAGTTGGTGTATGTGGTGTCTCGGGCGTGATGATGATGACTTAGTGGGGTAATGCTTCTAGATAGTAGTGACCTGTGTCGGGAGAACAGTGCTGTCAACCTTGGTTTCTTGTCATGCGGTTAGGGAAGGGTGAGTTGAACTTCGAGGACAAAGTTATTTTTAAGGGGGGAAGACTGTAATACCCGTCCTTTTAGGGACCCGTTGACCGACCTTTGGGGGCAGGCAATAGCCTTTAGTGATGCGTGCCGGAGTTACCTTGTGCTTTGATTGCCTTTAGAAGTGAGTGGTAATCGATAGTGTAGAGGCTACTCGATCGAGTAGCTTGGGTTCTCGGTCGAGTAGGGGCCACTCGATCGAGTAAGTGGGTTACTTGATCGAGTAACGTCTTTTCAGCGAGGGTTTATAATCGTGTTTTATTAAAACCGCAAATCATTTCCGCCTCCTTCCTTCAGATCAATAGGTCGCCTCCTTCCTTTCCCTTCAGAAAATACCTTCCATGGGAGCCTTTGAGGATGTTAGTGCCTTGGGGATGTGTTGCTTGAGTCGGGAAGCGGCCTTAACGCCGTTGTGAGATGCGCAGGTACGTCGTCGTCATCATCTTTGCCTTTGTTGTCTCTTGTAGGGTTGTATTGGTAGTAATAGGCTTGTGCACTGTTTCTATAGGGATTTCTTGCTTGGTTGATGTTGTATGGTTGATCGAGGAATCGCTGCTTTTGGTTAAAGGTAGGTTCTCCTACTCAGTCTCTGCTGGTTATTAGTGTGTCGGTCGTTGTTGTTGATTGTGGTTGTCGTTGTTGTGGTTTTTGTTGTTGTTGTTGTTGTTGTTGTGGTTGTTGTTGTTGTGATATAGATGCTTGTGACTGATTGTCTGTGGTTCTCGAGGTGCGTCCTCGGCTGAGTGGATTTACTTGCGGGAGTGGCTTCACGCCCTAGTTTCGCCCTTCGTGGAACCCGCCACAGGAGGGGATGTGCACATTAATGGGACAGGGTTATCGCTCGGTATGATGAGCGGGGATTGGCTGGGTACGGCTGCGGTCCCCCACTAGCATGGCTGGTCCAGTGGACAGTCGGTGACGGAGATTGATTGGAATGGTGTGACAGTGTGTGTTTGGTTGTGTTTGTATTATGTGAAAGTTGATTGTTGTGTCTCACCTCAGTACTGACCTTGTGTGGTTGTCTTGTTTGTTTGCGCCTGCCGTGATCCCTTATAGTGAGCAGTCCATCTTAGCAGGTGCTGTCTTGGATACTAGCTGGAGTCCGGGTTGGGAAGAGTCCTCACGAGTAAAGTCAGAAGTAGTTCTCTAACTTTGACGAGTTGTACCTCTGTTTTAATAGTTTAGATGGAACACTTGTAACATAACTGTAATTGTTCTTTTATCGACTTTTGATGATTACTTACCTCGGGCAACCGGGATGGTGATGCCCTTATATGCTAAGGAAGGCCTAGCCCAGGCTCCTCGGTATATGGGGGGTGTCACAGACATAAATTTGGTAATTAATAGAAATTACCGAATTAAGTCCCTATAGGAATAAGAAACTTTAACTAAAACAGATTAGGAAAGATCCCACGGCTGTCAAACGAGGAAAAGAGCTTGGGGAAGAGGCGCAGCAAGAGCTGCGATCCTTCAAAGAGACGCAGCTTTTGCTGCGTCTTCTCTCCAGCTAGTCGGCTCTCGGCAGAATTTAGGAAACATCGAATAGTATAAATAAAGGTTTCGGTTGAGCTTCTATTCTCACAATTATCCCTTCCTTGACTTCGTCTATTACATAAAACCTCATATGTCCTCTCAAATTTACCCAAAAAAAATGGATGCTTTTGAAAATCGCATTAAGGAGTGGGCGAATGAATTTACGAATGTGGAGAAACACGACATGGGTGCTTTTAACTTACGATCAATCATAAGTTTTAAGCTAGTGAAGGTAATTAGGCCCTTTTTGGATGCTTGATTTGAATATTGGGACCCGAATTTTCATGTATTTGCCTTTCCGGGAGGCGAAATTTGTCCTTTTCCTGAAGAAATTGTTGCGGTTGGAGGATGGGACGCAGAAAGTGTTTCGGCTATACCCCCTAGCTCTCAAGGCTATAAAAATAAATTTAGGGATTTGCATGGATTGACCAAGGCTGAGGTAGACCGTCTTGTGACCTCAAAAGGTGTCTGTATGTTTGAATTTGTCAATCGATTTATAAATAGGGAGGAGCCTACTATCTCTTATGCGGCGAGGCGCATAGCTTATGGATTTTGCCTTCTTCATTACTACGTCCCGCGAGGGCATGTGGACAAAGAGATGAGGGGTGACCCTCGATTTTTAGGCATAGTGGAGCAAATGGAACTGTGCAGGAGCCCAGCATGCTTAGTCCTAGGGGAGACCATTCTAGGATTGGACAATAGGAAGGTGAACCGCGAGCATCCTTATATAGGGAGTCCTATTATTTTACAGGTAAGAACCCGTTTTCTGTCCTATTCGGCTATTTTCTTTCTCTTTTTCTTTTCTTTTTGTTTTTTTTTTCTTTTTTTTCGGCCGGTTTTGGATACTAACTCCCGTCCCCTTTTGCAGATCTGGCTGATGGAAAGGCTGCGGTTGATCGAGCCCCCAGTTGATGTGATAGGATATCGCTCCTGATCAATTGTGATGAGAACGAGGCTATACATGGTGGACTTCACTCGAGTATGCAATTATTGGGAAAATAAATTCAAAAGTGAAGGTAGGCCCTTGATTACGTGGATCGTGCCATGGTGGCATCTTAGAACGTTGACTGGAGTATCGTCTTTGGATCTGACACGGTCAATTCGCGTTCCCGGCTTGGAATTCATGATCTATGCTTTTCCGGAGAGCTTGATGAGGCAAGTGGGCCTAAGACATAAAATCTCGAAGCTAAACACTGTCCCTCAAACTACCTTGGCGCATACTTCGGAGTCTCGTCAAGAGTGGGCAATGTGGGATTTATCTGTATGCATCCCTTTAACTTAAAGGATTATAACGAATTTATAAGACGATTACTAGTCATAAAATGAATTACATAAACAAAAGGTAGAGAATTAGAACTAACCTTCGGTCCTAGCTAATTCGGCCTATGAACAATATCGCAATGATATTCTCCTATCAGTTGTACCCAAGACGATATGAGATATGCCCTTGCTTCTTGCTAGAATCGATCCCTCAAATTTTCTGTAAAACTTTTAGGTTGTTTTGTGTTTTTCTGATGAGAGGCAAGAATGAGTTGAAAAATTAGGTTAGAAAAAAATAAACTCCCCTCTCCCTTATAACCGTGTATTAGGGAGAATTATGGTAGATTTTATTTCTTCTAATTTTCGGCCCATTTACCGAGACAGGCATATCAGTCAATCGACTGACACACCCGGTCGATCGACCATGTATATAATGCATTTTTTTTATAAATTGTCATTTATATTATACCGCATTAATTAATACGGGTCAATAATAATTTATTATGACAATATCGTATAATTTATCATTAGCTGATTAAATATAACCGATTACATTTAATTACGAATTAACATATTAATTCGTCCAAGCTAACATTATATACATTAATTAAATATAAATTATTATATTCAATTTACGAATTGACAATTAGTTCGTCTCAACTAATATTATTTAATCGGCATTAAATAATTGTCTCATCAACACATTGACTAACTGTTTAGTCATATAAGGCATCAATGTGATTATATTTTCATACAATCACATTTCTCAAACACATCCTTTAGGTGTGACTTTTAGGGACCAGTTGATCACCGCCATCTGTATGATAATAACGTCAAACTTTCTAGCAAGCCAACCGTTATTAGGTAATCGTTAATCAACTGATAAAATACGAAGTATACCCTTGTGAACCTATAACAGATTTATAAATGTTATCACACTTATTTGTGGAGGACACAAGCTCCAACAAACTCCCACTTGTCCTCACAAGTGTATGTGCGATAACCGATTCTCATATCCTAAAATTTCTCCCACTCAATGTAAAACAATTTGCGAAATCTGTATTCACAAAGGTCGTATTTTACAAGCGATTTGTATCAAGAGTGGTTTCTCAGACTAGAGAATAACTTAACTGATAAACGAATCATCATTCGAGCATGGCCATGCATTTCAGTTACAACTCCTCGAGTGGCCCTGAGAAATAACTATACCTGATAAAGGTTGGATATTTTCCTCAACTCGAATCCTGCCGATGTAAGCACAGTATGAAATGACCCAGAAAAAATCTACTTAGCCTCCAGTTACGGCAGACCCTGAGAAAGAAACCAAAGTCACCCAAAAACTGCCTTAATCTCAAGAAACAGACGTTAGTCAAAAGAATCGACTCTAGGAACACAATGGATGTCCTATCCACGACCTGGCACCGAATGTTTTTAAACATTAAGGACTCCATTACGTTGTCACAAAAAAATTGTCCTACGAGGTATCGTTATAATCTCGCATTTGTGATCGATCAGTCGACAGTTTGACTTATGGCTCGTTGAACCCACCATCAATCGACTGCACAATATAATAGCCAGAGTTATCAGCTCTTGAAGGCGATTACGGACCAAAACAAAATATAATGTAATTCAGTTCACTTTGTGGCGTTCAAAGTTGTCAGTACAATCCACATGAAAACAAAATATTATATAATAAAATGATGAAGCTATAAATAGTATATGAAAAAGATAATGTATCAAATTTATAATCAACTACTACAAGTCAGGAACACGTTTAATTCCCATGGAAATAACGTGCCCTTCATGCTTATCAAAATTCAAAGGTTTAGTGAGAGGGTACGCGATGTTATCATCCGTCGCAATCTTGTCAATCACTATTTCTTCTTGCTCC
Source organism: Silene latifolia (assembly GCF_048544455.1). Classification (NCBI taxonomy): domain Eukaryota; kingdom Viridiplantae; phylum Streptophyta; class Magnoliopsida; order Caryophyllales; family Caryophyllaceae; genus Silene; species Silene latifolia. Next base: position 76,918,906 of record NC_133532.1, on the reverse strand, counting down.
ACGTAATCACGGATCAGGTGAGCTTTCCAATGTACATGTCTAGATTTGTTGCTAGACTTTGGCTCCTTAGCCTAGAAGATGGCACCTCTATTATCACAATAGATGGTGATCGGGTCATTCGAACTAGGAACTATAGTAAGTCCTTGTAAGAATTGACGCATCCATATCGCTTCCTTAGCTGCTTCCGAAGCGTCATAGTACTAGGATTCAGTAGTAGAATCTGCTACAACACTCTGTTTGGAACTCTTCCAGCTGACCGCAACACCATTAAGAGTGAAGACAAACCCGAACTGAAATTTTGAATCATCTCGATCCGTTTGGAAGCTATCATCTGCATAACCGATTGCGCATAGCTTAGTATCGCCTCCATAAGTCAATACCCTATCCTTAGTCCTCCGTAGGTACTTGAGGATATTTTTAACAGTTATCCAGTGTGTTTCACCTGGATTCTTTTGGTACCGACTCGTCATACTCAATGCATATGCCACGTCTAGATGTGTGCATATCATGGCATACATGATTGATCCTATTGCAGATGCATAAGGAACACGACTCATGCGCTCAATCCCTCCAGGCATCGTGGGTGACCGAGACTTGCTTAACTGCATCCCAGACGTCATTGGAAGGTTCCCCTTCTTGGAGTTGGTCATGTTGAACTTCTCAAGAATCTTATCCAAATAAGACTCTTGACTAAGTGATAACGTCCGTTGTGATCTATCTCGGTAGATACGGATTCCCAAAATGCGTTGTGCCTCACCCAGATCTTTCATCTGGAAATGGTTCTTCAACCATTCTTTAACCGAAGATAGGAGAGGAATGGCATTCCCAATCAAAAGTATGTCATCGACATACAATATCAAGAATACAATCTTGCTCCCACTCGACTTGATATATAAGCATGGTTCCTCGACCGATCGAGTGAAACCATGCTCTTTTATCACCTGGTCGAAACGATGATTCCAATTCCGAGAAGCTTACTTAAGTCCATAAATGGAACGCTTAAGCTTGCATACTTTCTTAGGATGTTCAAGATCTATGAAACCTTCGGGTTGCACCATGTACAACTCTTCCTCTAAATAACCGTTTAAGATGGCGGTTTTCACATCCATTTGCCAAATTTCATAATCATGAAATGCGGCAATCGCTAAGATTATCCGAATGGAACGTAACATGACTTTAGATGCAAAAATTTCATCATAATGCAATCTGTGCACTTGAGTGAAACCTTTTGCCACTAGTCGTGCCTTATAGATATCTGGTTGCGCGTCTACAGAACGCTTTATTTTGTAAAGCCATTTGCACTATAGTGGTTTTACCTTATTAGGTAAATCAACTATATCTCATACGTCATTTTCATACATGGAGTCCATCTCGGATTGTATGGCTTCGAGCCATAGCTTTGAGTCGGAACAGGCCATAGCACCTTTATAGGTAGCGGGTTCATTACTCTCTAGTAGTACAGCGTTATTCTCCTCGACCATACCAATGTATCTGTCCGGAGGATTAGAGACTCTACCCGACCTCCTAGGTTCCTCAGGAATGCTAACCGTAACATCATTTGGAGGAATCACTTCCTCCATCTGTTCCTCGGTTGTTGGTACTGGAATCTCCGACAGCTCGAAGGTTCTATTACTTGTCTTGTTCTCGAGAAATGCTTTCTCTAAGAACGTCGCACTAGCCGCAACAAAAACTCGATGTTCGGTAGGCGAATAGAAGTAATGACCAAATGTTCCTTTTGGATAACCTATAAAGTATGTCTTGACCGATCGCGGGCCGAGCTTATCCTCGTGTCTCCACTTGACATAAGTCTCGCAGCCCCAAACCCGAATAAAGGACAAATTAGGGACCGTTCCCTTCCACATTTCATATGGAGTCTTGTCGACAGCTTTAGTCGGACTTCAGTTAAGTATAAGAGCAGCTGACAAAAGAGCAAAACCCCATAATGAATCAGGCACTACCGTGTCACTCATCATGGATCGAACCATGTCAAGTAAGGTTCGATTTCTCCGTTCGAACACACCATTTAATTTAGGTGTTCCAGGTGGAGTTAACTGCAAAACGATTCCACAGTCTTTAAGGTGTTGATCAAACTCATTTGAAAGATATTCTCCACCCCGATCTGAATAGGGCGCTTTAACCTTTCTACCCAGTTGGTTTTTAACCCTGTTCTGGTATTCCTTGAATTTTTCAAAGGACTCACTTTTATGCTTCATTAAGTAGACATATCATTATCTACTCAAATCATCCGTGAAAGTGATAAAATATCTATAGCCATCTCTAGCGGTAATTGACATAGGTCCACAAACATCTGTATGTATGAGTCCTAATAGGTCACTAGCGCACATTCCAACACCTTTGAAGGAAATTCGAGTCATTTTGCCAATGAGACATGATTCACACGTGCCATATGTAGAAAATTCGAATGCGAGAATAGTCCCATTATCGACGAGTTTCTTTACGCGTTTCCCATTTATGTGTCCCATTCGACAATGCCATAGATAGGTTTGATCTTTGTCACCAACCTTTAATTTCTTATTATTCATGTGTAATACTTCCGTGGTTTGATCTAAGATATAAATTCCATTCATGGAAACCGCTTTGCCATAAATCATTTCATTGAAAGAGAAAATACAGCTATTATCCTTTATTAAAAATGAAAATCCGTCTTTATCAAGTACGGAAACTGAAATAATGTTCTTAGACAAACTGGGTACATAGTAACAGTTATTTAAAAATAACTCAAAACCACTAGGGAGTTGGATTACATATGTTCCCTTCGAGACAAAGCAGAACTCGGCTCCATTCCCGACTCATGCAGTCCACATCACCCTTTCCGAGAGGTGTGATGTTTCTTAGGCCCTGAAAATGATTACACAGATGAGAACCACAACCAGTATCAAGTACCCAAGTTCCAAAACTTGCATGGTTAATCTCAATCATATGAATATAAGATGACATACCAACAGGAACGACGCGGCCTGCTTTTATGTCCTCACGGTACATAGGACAGTTCCTCCTCCAATGTCCAGTCTTGTGACAATGGTGGCACTCAATGTCACCGCCCTTGCTCTTTGCCTTGCCATGTGAGCCACTAGTCTCACCGGGCCCAATCTTACTATTTCCTGGCTTCTTGAATTTTGGCTTACCTAAAGTTAGGTCGCCTGGAGCTTTGCCCTTACCTTTACCCTTGTTGGAAATCGTGAGAACATCCTGCTTCATGCTCCCACTCAATTTCATATCCTTCTCGGTCTGTACGAGAAGGGAGTGTAGCTCATGAGGACTCTTTTTCAAGTCATTCATGTAGTAGTTCGTCCTGAAAAGGGCAAAAACATCGTGAAGAGAATGAAGCATTCGGTCAATGACAATGCTCTCACTGATTTTGCAATCAAGTGCCTCCAACTTCTCGACATTCTCAATCATGTTAAGAATGTGTGGGCTAACCGATTGGCCCTTTTGGAGTTTCGCATCAAAGAAGCAACAGGTATGCTCATAAGTAACGATCCTCGGTTCTTTTGAGAACTCGTTAGTGAGCGTGGTGAAAATCTTTTTCGCACCTTGGGCAATGAAGCGTCTCTGCAAATTGGTTTCCATTGCAAATATGAGTACGTTCTTTATCGCACCCGCTTCCATAACGAAATCACTATAAGCAAGTGACTCATTAACTCCCGCATTGGGGCCTGGGTTTACCGGTATTGGCTCAGTTAAGTACTTGAGCTTACCGTCAGCAATGGCAGCATTCCGTAGTGCTGCCTCCCAGTTCGCAAAGTTGGACCCATCATTCTTCAGTCGCGTGTACTGAATCATGTTGTCCATAAAAATTCAGCCAGGACTCGCGTCCAAGTGTGGCACTAGGCATTGGGATTTCGTTATTTCCAGCCATTTGTTGTAACAGTAATGTAAACGTGTTCTACACTGCGAAAAGAAGAATAAATAATAAGCATGTGCATCGATTTTAATTTAAAGTCTAATGATCTAATGTCATAACGCGAAGACTCAAGCATTTATACAATTGACCTTCCTCAAGAATTATATAAATGATCCCAAGACTCAATTATCTGTAAATTGATAAGCCAACCTTTTGGCTAATTCTGTTGTTAGAATTCTTGGTCGATAAATTTCTGTAAATTCTATCTTTAGTCCATCATAATCACGAGAAACTCTTCGGACTATAATGTTGAGATAAACTAAGTCAACACAAACTACTTACCCAACGTAGAAGGGGTCATATTATGCCTACTGACGAAGAATGGATTCATAGTTGTTTGCCCTTATAAAGACTAATCTCAATTTCCGTTATAGAGGGAGATCCCATCAACTTTATTTTAATTCATTTTAAGTGAACTAATATCTAGCATGCGTGAAAGAATAAACTAAGATGATGGCTTAATAAACATGTGACATCTGTATGTCTATGAAAACTAACATACAACCTATATGTGTCAATTTTCATGGATTTTAGTAGGTGGTTTGGTTTTAGGCGGAATATGGTGCATTAACTAGCATGTGAATGAAAAGCAATAAGAACGGTAAAACGTAAAACAAAATAAAGTCCTAGTGTGGCCTATCCTATCAAAATGAACATAAATACAACTTTGGAATCCATCCATGTATCCGAGAAGCTAGTCTTGATGTTCCATCTTGATCCATGTAGCGGGAGTGAGCTCCAATCTCCATCTTTAGTCTTCTTTGAAAATTACAATAAATAAATTTACATAATAAACCTATTTATTACATTCTAATTTCAAAACCCAAAAAACTAAAGAAAAATAAAGGAGATTCGAGATCTCAAATTACATAAAAATTATGATTCCTTCATTACGAAAACATAATTTGACTAAGGCCACACTAGGTATTACAAATTACAACCGATTGCAAAAATACGTAAATAAAACCATTCAACGATTCATTCAACTATAAAAAAAATGCATCAACTAAAAAAAAAATTAAACATGCAAGACATAATTCTTTAATTATGTAGATTAATTTTATCCAAACCACCTATTTAATTGATCAAATTAAGTGACAATTCCTCAATTAATCACATTAATTTTAATCTTAATTCACATTAAACTTGTAATATGAATTTAATCCATTCATTATTCTAAACTTCTTTAAAATAATTAGGTATCTATGAATTATGAACCTCTTCACTATAATTTATTATACATTGTAAATTTAATGTATAATCTTTCTAGGCCAAAACAAAATAAAAAAACGAAAACAACCCTTTTTTAATTTTGGTCTCGGCATTCCCAAAAAAAACAGAAAATTTTTTTATTTTTTTTTAGAAAAAAAACTCTCGGCATAAATAAAAACAGCCGCAAAAAAACTTTTCTCGGATTTACAGCTAAAACCGAATGAAATTTTTTTTTTATAGTTCTGCTGAACGTGAACAGTAACAGAAACAAAAAAAAAAAAATTTCCACGGCTAAAAAAAACAAAACAGCCGTCCCAATTTTTTTTTTAAAAATCGGCATTATGCTCTAAATTTCAAAAAACATTAAGATGCAGAAAATCGTTTAAAAAACATTAAGATGCAGAAAATCGTTTATAGTTGCTATTAGAACATGATTAGCATATGAATTAATGAACCGTGATTAACCGTATATGCTAAAAACTATATAGCAAAAACGAATTTTATATCATCAACATGACGATTCCATTTACTATTTAATTTAATCCGAATTAAATCAAAGCATCTACAAATTCATTTTATTATCATCTTAACTGATTAAAACAACAATATGTATGAATCAAATGGAAATAAAAATATCAAAAATGAAAAAAAATTCGGTTGAACAGACGAGGCAGTCGGTCGACCAAGGGTAGTGGTCGATCAACTAATCCGAGAAACGAAAACAGCTACGGCAAAAAAAAAAAAATTACAGCCGAAACCCTAATTTTCGAGACCAATTTTTGTTTACATCCAATTTTATGAAAATCATCAAAATAAAATTCGTGGCCTATGCTCTGATACCACTTGTGGGATTTATCTGTATGCATCCCTTTAACTTACAGGTTTATAACGAATTTATAAAACGATTACTAGTCATAAAATGAATTACATAAACAAAAGGTAGAGAATTAGAAATAACCTTCGGTCCTAGCTAATTCGGCCTATGAACAATATCGCAATGATATTCTCCTATCAGTTGCACCCAAGACGATATGAGATATGCCCTTACTTCTTGCTAGAATCGATCCCTCAAATTTTCTGTAAAACTTTTAGGTTGTTTTGTGTTTTTCTGATGAGAGGCAAGAATGAGTTGAAAAATTAGGTTAGAAAAAAAATAAACTCCCCTCTCCCTTATAACCGTGTATTAGGGAGAATTAGGGTAGATTTTATTTCTTCTAATTTTCGGCCCATTTACCGAGACAGGCATATCAGTCGATCGACTGACACACCCGGTCGATCGAGCATGTATATAATGCATTATTTATAAATTGTCATTTATATTATACCGCATTAATTAATACGGGTCAATAATAATTTATTATGACAATATCGTATAATTTATCATTAGCTGATTAAATATAACCGATTATATTTAATTAAGAATTAACATATTAATTCGTCCAAGCTAACATTATATACATTAATGAAATATCTTCTTATATTCAATTTACGAATTGACAATTAATTCGTCTCAACTAATATTATTTAATCGGCATTAAATAATTGTTTCATCAACACATTGACTAACTGTTTAGACATATAAGGCATCAATGTGATTATATTTTTATACAATCACATTTCTCAAACACATCCTTTAGGTGTGACTTTTAGGGACCAGTTGATCACCGCCATCTGTATGATAATAACGTCAAACTTTCTAGCAAGCCAACCGTTATTAGGTAATCGTTAATCAACTAATAAAATATGAAGTATACCCTTGTGAACCTATAAGAGATTTATAAATGTTATCACACTAATTTGTGGAGGACACAAGCTCCAACAGGCAATTCGCTGGACCCAAAGGAATATGTGGTTCATACCTGTTCCGGTTGGCTCGTTATGGGTATCTGACTCATAGCTGCAGTGGAGGAAAGCTAGCACTCCCGAGGAGCGTGAAAAGCTAAGGAAGCACGAGCCCGTAGACTATAAGATCAGCAAAGTGGCGAAGGAGAATCAAAAGCACTTAACTGAGGAGGAAGAAGAGGCCGAATATCAGGTCGTCCGTCTGTCGAGGAAACCAAAGAATGCTCTTGCCGAGAAGATGGTGGTGGATCGAAATGGGAAAGCTGGACCGCGAGAACGACCGTTAGTGATTAGGTCGAAAATAACGCAAGAGCGTCCCGCTCGTGGTCGGGATAAGAAATGTGACAAAGGCGACAAGGGCAAGGGAAAAATGAAAGAGTAGCCTTAGTCATTTTTAATAGTATTATTTATTATTTGCGTTGTAATAAATGGCGGGGTTTTTAGAATCCTAGCCTAGCATTTTAATTTTCAGCATTTTTAATTTATATGTATTTGACGTATTACTATTGTTTAAGAAGTAATGAATAAATGATTTATTAGTTATGAAACTTTTATAAATTTTCTTTATTTATTCTTGTCGAATTTCATATGCAACATGCAAATGTCCTTCTATTTACATCTTGAAATGATGGGTTGTATCCCGTAAAGGATTGCCTACGTATTCATTTGAAAAAATGAAATCAAACCCTGTACGTTGTTCGAAAAAAAATAATTAAAAGAATAAATGTTCGAAGCAAAAGCTTGTAATGAACTTTAGAAAAATAAGTGTGTGCTTAACTTACTCCTAAGGAAATGCAATTTAATTTATTTGATGATATGAGGATGTCAAAATGTCAAAACGCAAGAGCGAAATGTCATAAGCTTTTTAGTGGGCCAAGGGCCGTTTTTATTTCGTGTCGCAAGAGCGGCACGTGTGTCACGTGAGGTGCGTTTTTTCCTATTCTAAGGGTAGTACCGTTTCAATTGGTCTAGGTTAGTCGTATTAGAAAACTCATTCCCGTCTAGGTCTATGATTTTAACCGCACCCCCTGAAAGTATGGACTTGACTAAAAATGGTCCTGCCCAATTAGGTTTAAATTTTTCCCGTGGATTGACAGGTAAGAGGTCTCTGACTGACTTGAGTACTAAATACCCTTCATTGATATTTCTATCTTTGACCCATTTATTAAAGGCTCGTTTGATACGTGCCTGATATGTCTTCACATTATGCAATGCGCGTAATCTTCGTTCGTCCAAGAGGACGAGTTCATCATACCTATCCCTATTCCATTCAGCTTCTGGAATTTGACTTTTGAGTAAAATGCGTAGGGAAGGGATCTCTAGCTCTACTGATTGTACAACTTCTATGTCGTAAGTCAAATAGAAAAGAGTAGCCTAGTGGGCGTCCTAACTGACGTGCGATATCCCCATAACGCAAAGGGTATTTTTCTAGGCCAATCGCTATAATTGTCGATCATTTTCTCGAGGATTGTGATGAAATTTTTGTTAGCTTCCTCTACCGCGCCATTAGTTTGAGTTCTATATGGTGAGGAATGGTGATGCTTGATCTTATATTTGGCTAGCAACTGTTCAGCTTTGGTTGGAAATGTGACCCGTTGTCACTGATGATTTCATGTGGGCAACCATATCGACAAATGATATTGGTTTCTATGAACCTTGCCACATGTTTGGCTGTAAGGCTAATGTAAGATGCTGCCTCGACCCATTTAGTAAAATAGTCGATAGCTACTAAAATGTAACAATGACCTCCTGTCCCAGTTGGAGTGATTTTCCCGATGATGTCTATTCCCCAAGCAGAAAATGGCCAGGGAGATGTCATGGTATATTGCATTGAGGGAGGAACATGTTGCACATTCCCGAATATCTGGCAATTATGACAATGCCTGTTGTATTTGATACAATCTAACTCCATTGTCGTCCAGTAATACCCTAGACGCGTAATTTTCTTTGCCATCACAGGTCAACTCATGTGAGGACCACATTCTCCATCGTGAACTTCTTCCATTACTTTATTTGCGTGTGAATGATCAAGGCAACGCAAGATGATAACAAGTGGTGTTCTTTTGTATAACTCTCCCTGCATGAGGAGGTATTGAGAGGCAAGTAGGGATATGGCGCGTTGTCCCCTCTTATCCATATCTGGTGGATATGTACCATTAAGCTTGAAATTTAGAATGGCCTGGAACCAAGGTTCTCCTGGGTTTTCCTCTTCGTCTGTAAGAAAGTGTACATAGGACGGCTCTGACCGCCGTTTGATGTACAAAGGCATTTCAACCATGTTGTCTAGCATATTAATCAAGGATGCGAGTTTTGCACGAGCGTCCGCAAACTGATTTTCTTCGCGAGGCATGCGTAAATAAGTAACCTGATCGAAGAATTGAGCAATTTGATCTATCCTAGCCTGATAGGGTGCTAGACTTTCACTTCGGGTTTTCCAGGATCCAGTGATTTGGTTAATGATTAAAGATGAATCCCGGTGAACTCGAAGGTTCTTGATGCCTAAACTCACTGCTGCTTGTAGACCAATGAGGCAAGCTTTATACTCTGCTGCATTGTTTGTCACTTCGAAGTCGAGTTTGACAGAAAGTGGTGTATGCTAGCCTTCAGGAGAAATGAGCAACACTCATATTCCAAATCCTCTCAAATTGGATGTCCCATCAAAGTGAAGATCCCAAGAATCCGTACTGGTTTGTAAAATATCCTCATCTGGAAACGACCACATATCTATTGCTTGCGTATCGTTGATAGGATTATCTGCGAAGAATTCAGCCACGGCGCGTCCCTTTATGAGTTTCAAAGGTACGTATTTGAGATCGAACTCTGAGATCATTAAGGTCCATCTTTCCAAGCATCCATTGAGGGCGGGTTTCTCGAAGAGGTATTTGACGGGATTTATTTTATAATACACTTTGACCGAGTAGCTAAGCATATAATGGCGTAGCTTCTTGGTTCCCCACACAAGAGCGAGGCATGTCTTCTCGAGAGGTGTATACTTACTTTCGTACTCCAAGAACTTCTTACTAAGGTAGTATATAGCTCTTTCTTCTTTTCCAACAGTCTGTGCGAGCATTAGGGGTGAGCAAAACCGGGTACCCGATACGGTTTTCAAAACCGTATCCGGTATACGATTTTTAAAACAGCAAATTTTCGGTTCTGGATACGATACGTTTTAACCGGGTATACGGTTTTCGGGTATACGGTTAAACCGTATAAAAAAATCCGGATACCCGAATACGGTTTCCTAAATTTTCATTAAATACAATAAAAAAAAAGGAAAACACGGTCAGTACTCAGTAGTCACTGCACTGTAAAGTGTAAAATGCCAAACCTGCTTCTTTAAGGCCAAATAAAGGCCTGCCAATGTCCAAGTTAAAAGTTCAAATCTCACAAAAACTCACTTCCAAAATATACCCAAATGGTAAATATTACAAGTCTTACAAAACATCATCTACCAAATATTCAATACAATCATCAAAGTGTCTAATACACGAAATAAAACGAAGCAATGATTTGGCTAAGTAGTAAGGCTTCAAATCTTCAAGACACTGATGTCATGATGCTCTATGATCAAGTCCTTCATATCTACAATTACAAATCAACAAAAACAATACATTAAAATTTAAGGTGATTAGGTGAGATACAAAAAAAAAAGTAAAACTTCAAATATAAACACAAGGTTTGAATAAAATAAAACCTTCTTGTAGTTTTTCCATTTCATTCAAGCATCTTCGACTATGACAAGAGGAGAATACACGAATTTAAGATGAAACTAAGCATAAATTAGAACAAATTATAAAAGTAGAAAAACAAAAAATAAAAACAAAAATACGATAATCAGAACAACATACAACATATAATCAAACGGTTTTGACAACATTCCAACATCTAATCGAAATACAAAATAAAAAACAAAAAAAAAACATGAAAAAAACAAAAAAGAACAAAAGTACAAAAAAAAATCAATCGAAATACATTAAAATAGATGAAGTACAAAATTAAAATTAAAATTAGACAACAAACCTTGATAAAGAGATGATTTGAGAGGCAGATCTGAATTTTGGGAAATAATTTGTTTGAATTGAGGATCTAAATTTTAAATTAGAGTTTAAAATTGGGGGACAATGAGAAAGATGATGTTGTATTGTTGTGTTTGTGTATGTGTTGAATGGGGCGACGGATGGTCTTAGGGTTATGACTTACATGCGTGTTTTTTTTTTTAAATAAATCTTAAAACCGGGTCAAAGTGGGCATCCGCTTTTCCAATTACGCTGACCCGAATAGGATACGGTTTCTAAAAACCCGTATCGGGTATACGAAAAAAAAGCTTATATACGGAAAACCGTATAATGAGAACCGTATACCGTATCGTATCCGTATTTAAAAACCGTTTCGGAAATTTTTGCTCAGCCCTAGCGAGCATAGCCCCCATGGTTGTTTCGGTAACTGTGAGATATAAACCAAGAGTTTGATCTTGTTGGGGAGGCATTAGCGCTGGTGGCTTGGCCAATATCTCCTTTATCTTGTCAAATGCCTTTTGACAGTCATCGTCCCATACGGTATGGTCCGTTTTCTTGAGCTTTTTGAAGATAGGTTCGCAGATCATAGTGAGTTTCGATATGAATCGACTTATGTACTGCACTTTCCCCAGGAATCCTCTAACCTATTTTTCTTTTTGGGGTTGTGGCATCTCGATTAAGACCTTGATCTTGGATGGATCGATTTCTATTCCTCTCTGGCTGACAACGTATCCCAGAAGCTTGTCTGACGTTACTCCGAATGCACGTTTATGAGGATTGAGCCTTATGTTATATTTGCGCAATCTGAGGAAGAATTTGCGAAGGTTCGCGATCCGATGTGCCCTTTTCTATCCTTAGATTTGACGATCATATCGTCCACGTACACCTCCATCTCTTTATGCATCATGTCATGTAGCAAAGTAGTCGCAGTGCGTTGGTACGTAGCTCCAGCATTGATTAGTGATGTGAAAATTATTTGCGCACGTTTAGTCCCCTAATTGAACCTATTTTGCATACTATTATAACATTCTATAGCCATTTTATCCATCAAATGTTTTCTATTTTGCTTTCCTGATGCATTTCATATGTTTTGTAGAAAAGAAGGTAATTAGGCGGAAATTCCCGTCTCCCATGCATATTTATAAGCTTTTTGATGATACTGGATGGACTAGTATGAATAGGAGGCAATAATGATGACCAAGGATGTAGGAATAAAGAGTATATAGAAGGATCATAGGGTTTAAAGGCAAGGATGACGAGAAGGAAGCCATTGCAAGAAGAAATTGCTCGGAAACCAAACCAAGGGTTGCTCCTTTGGCTCTGAAAGTATGCTAGATGTAACGGTGTCGAAAAATCATGTGGTCTAGGCTTTTGAATCACACCAATAGGAGTCCGGATGAGAAAATGATGTCCGTTTTACAATCCGAGCTCAAACAGAGAAGCTGTCCGTCAATCCGCTCGTCCCGAGACTCAAGACGCTCGTCCCCTGAGACAAGACGCTCGTCCTCCCTTCCAGGATGCTCCTCTTGAGACCTTAAGATCTGAGCGTCCCGTGCTTGATCCGCTCGTCTCCCCCTGCTACAGGACGAGCGTCCCGACCCCTTGGCCGCTCGGATTCCTCTCCAGTGCAATACGTCCTCTTCTTTCTCCATTCAAGATGCGCATATTTTTGAAAGACTAGCTAAAAGGAGACCCGCATCTTTTCTTGATAGGAGCAATTCCTCAAGGACTTAATCGTCATTTAAGCCCTTAGTAACCCTAATTCTTGTACCTAATCTTTAGTATAAATACCCCATTGTACTACTTAGATTAGCAAGCTCTCATATTAGAAAATCCTCTTAGAATAGATTAGTAGTAGATTAGATTAGATTAATCTTCAATCTTTCCAAAAAACTATACATTAATCTTTCCTTAATTATTGTTCAAGTTTATTACTATTGGTAATTGAAGATTATTGGGTTATTATTGGAGGATTGACAACCCTTCATCAATCAATCAAATTCTCTTCTTTTATTCTTTGCTTTATTATTTGATATTATCTCAAATTGGTATAATTCTTTTACTCTTTACTCTTTATTGTTTATTTCCTTAAGCTCTTATCATGTTTATACTTGTTGTAATGATTGACACCGTTAATGACATGTTTTCCATGATAATGAGTGAGTAGTTTCCTTTAGCTAGGATTAATGGGTAATTAAGGGAAACAAACATTAGGATTAATCATGTTTAATTTAATATGTTTTCATAATTAATTTGCTTGCTTGTTGTGATGTCAACCTATGCACATGTTATGTTTGATGAAATGCTAAGCTTATGAATCCTTGCATTTATAACCATCTCTTATCTACTCAACTTGACTTGTAAGATATAAACCAACTCGAGTCTTGTTAGACCATGCATAGAAGTGATTAGGAGGAAATTAAGTCGACTTGTAGGTGTTGTACAATCTAATCGATTCGGCTCCGGGACCCAACTCTTCCTAAGAACCGTAAGACATAAACCAACTTGGTTCCTTTACAACATTAATTGCTTTCAACTTTGTGAACATGTTTGTATGGTCAACTCCCATGAATCCCCTATGAACCCATGATACCCTAGCACTTTTAATCATTTGTTTACATCTTTCCTTTTATTGCTTGTTTTACTTTATTGTTTGCATTAGTCTAGAACACAACTACAAACCCAAACAATTTGTGACACTAGCATAAATTGAGATAGATAGACCTAGAACCCAAAGCACACCGTCCCATGGATCGACCTCGACTTACCACTAACTAGTTGTTTGTTGAGAATTATAAATGTGTTTGTTTGGGAGACCCGACGACATCACCCATCAAAAGGGCGTCGTTGCCGGGGATGGTGTTAAGTGATTAAGTTCTTACTTGTTTGTCTATTTTTATTTGTGCATTAATCTTGAGGAACTTATTCTCAAGGTTCGTTTTTACCGTTTTCTTGTAGTTTCCATGCTTGTAGTTGTTTCCTTGTCTTAGCTATGATGGCGCAAGACTTGACATATGGAGTATGTGGTGGATCTTTTGAGTATGATTATGGGTATGGGGAGTTTGAGAAGCAAGTCAACACAAACCTACCTTACTATTCATACAATGAAAATCCTAACTACTACCCCAAATTTTCTCACCAAAATCACCATATCCAATATCCACAACAACCACCCACCCAATACCCACTTCATAATGAATTTCAATTGCCACAATACAACCACTTTCACACTTACCCACAACAAGAAAATGAACCCATTCAAAATATGATTCTCCAAATGATGGGAGATTAACAAAACTTCTTCAAATAAATGCTAGAGGAAAGCCAAAAGAGGGACAATGTTCTTCAAGGCATTGTTGCCCAAGGTGAGGAATAGGAGGTTCAAATTGCCCAAATGAAAGAATCCCAAGAAATCACTCCCCACCATTCTTTGGACATTGATCATGAATGTGAATTTGAAGTAGTAACCTTTGACATGGAAAATGAGAAGTGGGAAGAGCCAACCTCCTTGAGCTCTTGTGAGTATGAAAGTGTGGTGTTTGATGAAGAAGATATGAGGTTAAGTAATCCAAGTACTCTTAGCCTTTGTGAGTATGAGGGTGTGTCATTTGAAGTGGATGTTGAGGTGTTGGAGAAAGAGTTGGTGAAGAAGTGTGAAGCCCCTATTTATGATTCATATGAACATAGTGATGATGACAAGCCTATGGAAGAAGCTTATGCGGGATATGTGTCATGGAATGAAGAAGAGGAATGGATTTGTGAGATTGCCTCACTTGAGGAGCCCATCCTTGAGAAGTTTTAGGTATGCTTCCATGAAGAAGATGAATTCCTCTCTCCTATTGACCATGAAGACCTTTTTGCACCCACCATGGAACCTATGATTGTTGGAGATGATATGGTGGATCTTCTCCAAAAAGTCAAATCATTATATAAAGGGTACTTGGTGGAAAAGCTCAAGAAGAAAATTGCAAATGAGCTTGCTTGTGGAAATTTGGCACCCACAACATCAATTCCTAAGGTATCCGATCATCAATACTATGAGAATTCTCCTTCTACTCTTGAAGGATTGATAAATCCAAATGCTATCATCATCACAAAAATTGAAGGAGAAGATGGTGAGTGGAAGTCTCCGGACGAATATGAACCATACTTCATACCTTATGTTGACAAGAATCATGGGATTGCCGGTTTGAAGCATTACAAAGACTCAAGTGACAAGGGCAAGGTGAAAGAGAGAATAAGTGACAAGCTTCCTTGGCCAAGCTTTATTTTGAATTGGAACAAACCGTATTCATGCTTATTTGAGGATTGTGCTCAAGCATTTGACCGATTATTGAGAGCATTGAGCAACATGGACAACATCAATAATCATGGCAACAAGGAATGAGTTTGGTGGAGTCCTCCCTCAAACCACCATTTGTAAGATACCCTTTCCTTTGACTTTGCATTACATTTAGACTTACATTTAGTTATATACATATACATTTAGCTTGCATTTGTATTATCTTGCATTTACATTAGCTAGTTCATATAGTATAGTTGGATTGTAATATATCTCACATGATTCATGTAGATAGTTGCATATAGACTAGAGTTCATGCATAGTCACTAATGACCAATCCTATTCTTTTCTACACTAGAAATAGTGCTTAAATCGGTTTGGGGAGGTTTGATCATAGGTGACTTAAGCATTTAGCATGCATCATCTAGTATAGTGTAGATTGCATTCATTTGTTCAATATGCCATATAAAATTGCATTTAGTTAGAGCATGCATTCATTCATATCATATCATTGCATTAGTACTTTTTCCATAAACCTTACAAAATCCAAAAACATGTATTTCTTTTTCATTCCTACTCCTACATGTACATTGAGGACGATGTCCAAAATAAAGTGGGGGATGGGAATTTATATTCCAAAAATGCATAAAAAATAAATTTTTTTCGAAAAATCACAAAAATATGTCTTTTTATTTCATTAATCATAAAAACCTTAAAAATTTTAAAAATTCAAAAATCCAAAAATATGTTCATTTCTTTTGTAGTGTAGTCTTGTATATATTGTTTTGTATATATTGTGCTTGTCCATCCTTTCTCACATTGATCGACTACGCCACATCCGAGACATGAGAATATTGAAGACCGCATGGTATGATCTTTCCAATCTCCTTTTTCCTCTTTATGTTAATGACTATGTGGCTTTATTTTGATTTATGCGGTATAAACAATGTGAATTTAGGATTGCATTTAGATAATTTGGCATATTAGTTGGTAGAATCATATGCATTAGGTTGTATATATGTTAGTTGCATCATGGCATATAGTTACATGTTAGAAAAAAAAAATTGTGAAACCGTCTATTTGGGAAGCTTGACAAGTGTATATAAGGCCTTGTAGATACTTTTTCTTCTTAAGACTTTGCTTGTTAGCATACTTGTAAAACACCCTAGGATGTGTCATGCTAGTATCCTTTGACCCGTGGATTAAGGCCTAATCAAGAGTACCTTGTGGTGTGATAACTCCTTGGCTACCGTTTATTCCAAGGTGACCCTTGAAACCATGCAACCATCATCTATGTTCTACCACATTTTATCATCAAAGGGAATTGGCACAAAAATTGTTCAAAATTTGAGTTCAAGAAATGAAATGAAAGTCAAAAATTTTGCAAATTGCATCAAAAGAAAAGAGGAGTAACAAAAATGAAAACTCATATGTTTCAAATATAAGCACCCTCACTACAAATGGGGTGACTTTCAAAATGTTCAAAAGAAAATGCAAAAAGTTGAAATTGTCAAGTGTTGAAAATGCCAAACATCAAAGAAATGGCAAAAATAAAGTGTTCTCAAATGTTATATGCCACAAGGAATTGGGGAAAAAAACAACAAAAGCAAACTCCCAAAATGAAACTCAAATACTATTGATCCCTTTTCCATCATATCCACTTTTGTGCATGGTAGAGAGGGGACGACCCTTCTTCTTGTCTAGGCAAGAAGGGGAATTCCGCGATCCTCCAGTGTTTCTAACACCATAGGGAGTCTACTCTTGACAAAAGCATTTAACGATTGAGGATAAAGTTACCCTAGCTTGACACAACTTGGAGGTGATTTATTGGTATCCTTCTAGGTTTAGTAGTTTGAAGAAACCGTATCTATGATGGAATGTGTACCCTTAGATTGCTTCCCCTTTAGATAATTTCTACCACTTAGATGAGGAAAATGGCTATTCTTTTGTAGATGCATCCTTTACTTGTTTTGTGTGCTTTAATGCTTGGATGTGTCGCCATTTTGGCAAGCCCCACCTTGCCTTGCAAGAAGGCATCCTACCTCATGGTTGTCTTCTTCTTTCTCCATTCGAGATGCGCATATTTTTGAAAGACTAGCTAAAAGGAGACCCGCATCTTTTCTGAGAGGAGTGATTCCTCAAGGACTTAATCGTCATTTAAGCCCTTAGTAACCCTAATTCTTGTACCTAATCTTTAGTATAAATACCCCATTGTACTACTTAGATTAGCAAGCTCTCATATTAGAAAATCCTCTTAGAATAGATTAGTAGTAGATTAGATTAGATTAGATTAATCTTCAATCTTTCCACAAAACTATACATTAATCTTTCCTTAATTATTGTTCAAGTTTATTACTTTTGGGTAATTGAAGATTATTGGGTTATTATTGGAGGATTGACAACCCTTCATCAATCAATCAAGTTCTCTTCTTTTATTCTTTGCTTTATTATTTGGAATTATCTCAAGTTGGTATAATTCCTTTACTATTTACTCTTTATTGTTTATTTCCTGAAGCTCTTATCATGTTTATAATTGTTGTAATGATTGACACCATTAATGACATGTTTTCCATGATAATGAGTGATTAGTTTCCTTTAGCTAGGATTAATGGGTAATTAAGGGAAACAAACATGGGGATTAATCATGCTTAATTTAATATGTTTTCATAATTAATTTGCTTGCTTGTTGTGATGTCAACCTATGCACATGTTATGTTTGATGAAATGCTAAGCCTATGAATCCTTGCATTTATAACCATCTCTTATCTACTCAACTTGACTTATAAGATATAAACCAACTCGAGTCTTGTTAGACCATGCATTGAAGTGATTAGGAGGAAAGTAAGTCGACTTGTAGGTGTTGTACAATCTAATCGATTCGGCTCCGGGACCCAACTCTTCCTAAGAACCGTAAGACATAAACCAACTCGGTTCCTTTACAACATTAATTGCTTGCAACTTTGTGAACATGTTTGTATGGTCAACTCCCATGAATCCCCTATGAACCCATGATACCCTAGCACTTTTAATCATTTGTTTATATCATTCCTTTTATTGCTTGTTTACTTTATTGCTTGCATTAGTCTAGAATACAACTACAAACCCAAACAATTTGTGACACTAGCATAAATTGAGATAGATAGACCTAAAACCCAAAGCACACCGTCCCATGGATCGACCTAGACTTACCACTAACTAGTTGTTTGTTGAGAATTATAAATGTGTTTGATTAAGAGATCCGACGACATCACCCATCAATTAGCCCGAATGCCATAACAGTATAGCAGTCTGTGCCCCACTGAGTGACGAAGGCTGTCTTGTGCATATTTTCTTCGGCCATTTTCATTTGGTTATACCCTGCATACCCGTCTATGAAGGATAACAACGCGTGATCTACTATATTATCTACCAATATATTGATGTGTGGTAGAGGGAAGTCGTCTTTAAGACTCGCATTATTCAAGTCTCTGAAATAAACACAAACCCGGATTCGCCCATCCTTTTTGGGTACGGGGACTATATTAGCCGGCCAGTCTGAATACTCAGAAACTTTGATGAATCCGGCTTTGAATTGCTTATCGACTTCTTCCTTAATCTTAAGAGCCCATTCTGTCCTCATCCGATGAAGCTTCTGTTTTACAGGTTTGAAACCTGGCTTAATTTGAATGTTCTTGTAAGACCAAGCGAAGACGTCCTTGAACTCTTGTAGGATGTCGATGAACTGGCCCTTTCGGTTGGGTCTAGGGTCGTCCCTATCCTAAGTTCATGGGGTTCTAATTCTGTTCCTACGTTGATAGGTTCGGTGTTCTCTATAACTAGGGCCCCTTCCCCTTCTTCTAGTATTTCTTTAATTATATAGGAAGGTAATTCGATTGTGTCTCGGTCAGGATCATCCTCATTATCATTGTAAATAGAATTACATTCAGAATAACACAAGGAGTAAGCAGAATCAGATTTATTCATATTAATGTTTGAAAATAGCTGAAACAAAGAAGCCATCTGCGCAGTAGTCAGTGACGGTAAAGGGATAGTTACTGGGACACTCCCCAAGCTACTGTTACTAGGCGATACTATGCTAGGAGAAACAAAAGGGTGGGGAGTGACGATTGGAGGAGACTCTCTAGCGACTTCTCTAGACTTAGATTCCGAATCCGACTCTGACTCTAACTCAGACTCGAATTCATCATCTTTAGGTTCTCCTTTGAATATCTCTCCTTCTCCGGTAGTGACCTTGAAGAGTTTTCCTTGATTGTTGGTCCACTTGATCGACTTTCTCCATCCTTTCTGCTGATTTGAGCTGGTGTCAGTGATAAGTGTTGTAGTGTTGAAATGGTCGTCTTGAAGTATCATGGTAATGATCTCATCCTGCGCTGCCTTGACGAATCGATCCTCTCCAAATAGAAGGCTAACAGCCTGTTCGTCGAGACAAGGTGTCTGACGAGTTTTGATGGTAGGAACCGTTTCTGGATGAAGGAAGTAGCAATTGTGGAAGACCTCTATTCCAGCTAGTTGATTGCCTCTGTACCACCAAGGTTCGGGAAATCCATGAAAATATTCTCAATCCCCTTCCCTGACGAAGTACCCATTTAGTGTAGGGAGATAGGGTTGCATCTGGACTCCCTTACTTTTGCGAATCTGAACTTGAGTAAGCATTTCGAAGGTTTTGGCCTTCGAGGTATCTTTTGGGAGTTACCTTCCTTAAATGGTGTAAAGGTACTCTCTATGATAGGGTTTAGTGGCATTCCTGGGAAGTATCCCTGGAATTTGAGTATGTGGTTGACCCCTAAGTTGGAGTTTGGGTAGAAGTACAAGAGAGCCAGCTCGCTCTCTATAAGGTTTATGATTTAAAACCTCCAAGCTCATGCACTGGATCAGTAACTACTTGGTTGCTTGACATTTTCTCTATTACGGCCTTGATAGGTGACGAAGTGATTGTCGCTACCTTGCCATCTAGAGGGATCTTGATCTTTTGGTGTAAGGTGGATGTCACTGCTTTGGAAGCGTGAATCCAGGGCCTACCTAGAAGTATATTAAAAGATGCTTCGATGTACACTATCTGAAAATAAACCTTTCGCTCGATTGGCCCAATGGCCACAGTAAGGTTAATTAGCCCCGCTACTTTACATCGCATTCCATCGTATGCCCGAACGCCTTAGTTAGTAGGTGATACTGTTGTTCAGTACCAAAAATAAATACCTAAGTAATGTTAACAGAAGTTAGCGGTAAGTAAGGTCGATCTCCACAGGGAGGCTATGTTGCTTCTACTCGCTAAACTAAGTTTGTCTAAGTCACTGCAATGGGGGTTTGATTTTGTCACTAAACTAAAACTAACTAAAGCATGAAGAGATTTAAGAGTCTAACTATAAAGAGAAGGGAACTAAGATTGTTGGTTCATCAATAAATGTCATATGGTCACAGTTTAGGTCACAGATCAGTCGCGTGTACCAGTCTAAGGGGCAGCGAATATCTCCTTCCGGTCTCAATTCACCCTAAAACACTATTAGCTTAGCTTCCGCCCTCACTAAAGCATCCTAATGTTCACTGCAGGTCTCACCCCTTCTAACCTTCTGGTCTAGGTCAAGGCTTACCAAATCAATTAGCTAAATGCGTTGACTCAAGCAGCTAATTACAGTTAATTGCAGTGATTAACAACAAAGACATGATAACAACAAAAAATCTGTAAACCTAATTAGCAACTAACAACAGTTCATTGAATCCCCTAAATCCTAGCGGGAGAATTAGCTAAGCATGACGATAATAGCGAAACTAATACTAACAAAATCAACAATAGATAACAACATTATAAAAGATGAAGAGCATTGAAATAATAAGAACTAAACTAAACAAGGAGAATAAAGGAGTAAAGGAATAAGAGAAGCAAGAGGAAAGAATTAATACTAGAAACTAAATTAAATAAAGTAGAGAAAAGGAATTACATAATTTAGATCCGGCAAAGATAGAGAGGAAGAACTACATAATAAAAGTTTTTAAATTGTAGAAAAGTGATGAAAGAAAAGTGATGAAAGGAGTCCAGGGAAGAGATCCTCAACTAATGACCTAATTATCTCTTTATATAGTAGAGATATTATTATAAGATAAGCTAAAATAAAGTAACCTAGAGTCTCGATTAAAATAGAGTTGCGTCCGACTTAGTAGGCTCTCAATCGAATAGTAAGGAGGTCGATCAATAGGTTTGGTGGTCTAAAGTGGTCGATCGAGGGTTAATATGGTCGATCCAGTAGAGTAGTTGGTCGATCGTAAGGTTTGTGTTCGATCGAACTCAGTACTTCCTGCTTTGCGCACTGAACTTTAAATGGCCACCATTTCTTCGTTACTTGGGCAAATTAGGCGTTTCAGTGGCGTTGGAAAGCTAAGTGGATAATATTTCATCTCCAATTAGAATCACATGAAAATAAGTTCTATAACTCCAGATATGGCTCTTCAAAATAGGCACTAGTGATATGAAGCTCTTCCTTTGCTCGCCTAGCTTCCATACTTCTATGCGCATCTCAAAATAGTATAGTCCAAGCTCCGACTCAACTCATCTCCTAAATGCATGCATAAGGACATGTATTAAGCTTGATTTTTCTCCTCTTTGGTTCATACCTGCAAATAATACAAGACAAACCAAAGTAGCCTATTCGGGGGACATTTGTAGTTAAACATTATACAAAATGCATAGAGATGCGTGCAAATATGGTACAAAAAGTCTATATAAAATGCACGCATCAAACTTCCCCAAACCAAACCTTTTCTTGTCCCTAAGCAAACTATATGCAACTAACTAATGGAACAGAAAAGAAAACTCAGAGCTAGCTACAAATTGTCCACTTAAACCGATTTAATGCAGCAAACTAACACTTATAGCAAACACTGTCAAATGCAAACGAGTTGTAGGATGTTTATAATAAAGCTGAACCGTCGACCTTGCAATACTTTTGATAATGGACTCTCACGGGTCACTCTTCTCTCATGAAACAAAGGGTAAGCATATGAATTGTAAGAGAAGAAGAAAAATAGTCACTCACCTAAACTAAGACCCACATAAACATACATGCAACTAAAATGATAGACAATTCTAATCACCAGACATACATTCCAACCAATCAATGTCTGTCACAGCCGAGGGCTTACAAAAATATGGTTTAGTGAGGCAATGAGTAAAAAAAGGCAAAATATTTATGGGATTGTGAGGTAATAGTCAAGCTAGCAACCTAACGAAACCATACACTACTACAGATACAGGCTATAACAAAGGGTAAAAACCGTTGTTAAAACAAAAAGCGGACGTTGTTAAAGCGGACATTGTTAAACCGGTCGTTGTAAAAGGTATTTACAACGGTTAGGTTATTTACTAAATCCGTTGTGGAAATTATTCACAATGGTTAAAAGCCGTTGTTGTTGCAAGTAAGTCGTTGTGAAAAGTTTGAAAAAATTTTGGTGGGATGGATATAACAACGGTTATCATATAAAAAACCGTTGTTGTATCTTTCCCACCAAAATTGTGAAGACTTTTAACAACGGGTATACGTAAAATAACCGTTGTTGAAATTGTTAGTAACAACGGTTCTTCATTTAAAACCTGTTGTTGAATATTACGCGCGGGTATTTGTGAAAGGTATTTACAACGGTTCTTTTTTTAAAACCAGTTGTTGAATATTATGTGCGGGTATTTGTGAAAGGTATTTACAACGGCTTTTGTTTTAGTAACCGTTTTTATTACATTTTCGTAATTTTTTAAAAAATTAAATTTGTTTCATTCCATTCAAAATCCTACATATATCAGCAGCAGCATATATCGGCACCAGCATAAATCACAGCTAGGTTCATCAGAACTCAATAGATTCAATTCAACCACAACAGCAGCATCATATTTACTTACAATTTGATCACTTTACTTGAACTAAGATTTCTAAAACTGTGCATCCCCCTAGCTCTATCTACAAAGATCATTCCCTAACTTCAACAAAAAATTTACTAAGCTGATCTAAGCTCTAAGTATCATACATTTAGTCTTGATTGCAATGTTCTAAGACGTATTTGCCCAACAAGTCCCTTACCTCGTCTATTTGGTGCTTTTTGTATTCAGGTACTACTTGTGGCGCGTTGATTACATACTGCGGAAAAAACAAAGACAAGACATTATTTATTGACAGCAGCATTAGTGTTGTTCATTAGTGTAACAACACACATCATTCAGCATAGCAACATCATGGTATAGGAGCAATCAAGACAACATCAGCTCTAATATAAAAAAGTAATAAACACATTATTAAATTACTAACCTTTTCTGGAATAAGGATATATCTTCGCATAATAACCTCCAACATGAACCGACAAACGTAGTATCCACATTGTATGCTATCCGGCTAGAGGGGGACCTATTATTACATAAAAAACGAAGAGACGAGAAGGCCCACATCAGAATCTTGCACTTTAGGTATTGTATTTGCGCACGTATTATTATTAAAGACAGATTTTTGCACTTAAGGTATTGTATTTGAGCACGTACCCCTGTTATCGTAATAAAAATAGGGCCATCATTAGAATCTTTCGTGGGTTGATCCTCGTTAGCTCTTTTCTTCTCAAAGGCCCTTTTTTTATTAAAAAAAAAAAGGAGGCAGAAACTCATATTTTTGGGGCAAAAATGAGCTTTTTGCTATAAATAAAAATTGAAACTTAATGTTATTATAAATAAATCAGTATTATAAACTTACTTAATCATCAAGCCCTTAAAGGTCTCGTTTGGTTCTCTATGCAAAGAGTCCAAACAAAAAACTTTCTTCTTGGTCGGCATGATGGCTGCTAGCACCCAATGACCCCTACATCAAGAGACATCATCATTATTAACAAGTACATATATTAGTTATGAAAATACAATTGTAGGTGGAATCGTAATATTAATTTGTTTATTACCCGATTTCATTATAAGGGGCAAATATGAGCTTTTTGTTTGTCGCCAATTCCCGAGCAATATAATCTGCCAGATCTTCATACAGAATCAACGCGATATGCATAGATAAAATATAGGGGCACAGGAATCCGTATTGATCACATGGAATCTAGTTCTCGGGGATCACTCTCGATTTCAAGAACCTACATTATTACTGTATTAATTCCGGTATTTAAAACAGTATCTAGTCAGAATATTAGAATATGAAATGATTTATTAAGAAACTTACTTCATCCAAACAAATAGGTGTTGGACATCAATCTCGTCAAGGCCAGCCCAAATGGCTAGTAGCTCCCATGACCAAATTACTTCACGCTCAATCCCTAAAATATCCTCATCGAGCGAAATAATTATCAATTTCTCGTTTTCTATGCGACGGCTAGCCTCCAAATACAGTTTCCTCATCGTCAGCGTTCTTACTTTTAGCATGAATTCGCTCCCAGAAAAATTAGTGGAGTTTATACTCCTAACATCTTTCAGTGCGGGGAAATAATGCTTTTCTCTTTTTGTGCTACTACCACCAGCCTATACATGTAGATAAATAAAATAATAAAAAATTCAAGGGTAACATATCCTAGTTGGAGTAATAAAAATAAAAGAGTACTTAACTAAATACCTCATCAACCTGCTCTTTTAATGATGAGGCAGTACTAGGTATGTCTGGGGACTTAGGCTTATCCGCCATTTTTGTCCCCTACACAAAATTTTCATGCTTTGTAGAAATACAGAAAAAATATTAATAAAGGGAGGTTTTTAAAAAAATGGAGAAGTTAATTAAATACCTCATCATGTTGTTGTTTCGACGACGTAGTTGGCATGTCTGGGGACTTAGGCTTATCCGACTTATCCGTGTTTTTTGTTCCCTACAAAAAAAAATAACATATAAATTTAACATATAAAAACATTTAACATATAAAACTTTAACAGATAAAGGTATTTTTTCTAACCCCAACTGCTTTCGGTTGAGGCGGAGACGAACGAGCCAGGAAGATGTGAGATTCAGGCCATTGGATGAAACTTCCAACTGCATCTGCCAGAATAGTAATGTCGTCACGAACTGGGACGGGCAGTTGAAATTTTTCATGGCCTTCTAAGACTTGAGTTATCTCCAATTTTCTATGATTCGACAAAAGTTTTTCGCCATGAACCAATTAAGTTTCCGCTGATTTGGTGGGAAAGTCTACGAGATCCCGGCCAACACGAACAGGTTTCGCGGATTTAGGGTCAAGAAGAATAACTACCTTCCTGTTTACGGCCTAAAGAATACACATACATTATATATTATATCCCAAAATTTAATAAAATTCATATAAATTTCACTAATTAAAGACTTCATGCATACCTTGCCGAAAACTGTGAACTGATTTAAAGGGGATGTATACTGCTGTTTTCCATCAGCCGTCTTCTCAAGTTGCATCCCCTGATTATTGTCAGCTATGGTGGATAACTCAAGTTGCATCTCCTTTTCAGACTCATTTACCTAATAAAATTAACCAATGGCACGATGTCAGAAGTTATAGCATTAGAGCTGGCAGGGAACACACCCCCGATCTTACCCAAAAAAAAGAAAAGAAAAATAAGGAAGTCATATATTTACCTTATCGGCTTTAGTTGTTACAACTTCGAAAAGAGAGGGTACCGATCTTTATGAATCTCGTTGACCGATACTTCCTTTCATGTATTGCCAAGGTAGTAGTGTTCTCGGCCTCTTGACCAATCTGTTGTACCTTACCCCCTTTAATGACATCCTCTATCATCTTCAATTCTTCTTCAGAAGGCTTGCCTCCAGAATTCATCTTTAGTATCACGGATGCCAATAACTGAACCTGCGTGCCAAGAATGTAATGTTTCAACAATTTGTTTAAAACAATAACATGTGAACTTAAATGAAAATTATAGAATAAATGGTACCATGTCAGC
Source organism: Silene latifolia (assembly GCF_048544455.1). Lineage (NCBI taxonomy): Eukaryota > Viridiplantae > Streptophyta > Magnoliopsida > Caryophyllales > Caryophyllaceae > Silene > Silene latifolia. The sequence goes on along the minus strand of NC_133532.1, from coordinate 76,892,756 downwards.
CTTCTCAGCCTTAGCCTTCCTTTTCTTCTTTTTCGGGGCAGTTGTCCCATAATATTTTGTGACTCCGACCTATAACAGGACGCCCCACAATCGACCTGGATATTCGGGTCGGCCGATCGCTCTAGCAAGAACGTCATCACGACCATTGGGAGTGAATTTCCCTTCTTCTACCTCCCTCAATACCTTCTCCTATAATATATTAAATAAACTTCAAATTATATTTGTGACTAAAATAATAAAGTTAGTAATGAACTCGTCTTAATAAAATAATGCTTACTATGTTGGCCAACACTTCCTGATCATATTTGTCACACGGCCGGGATCTTTTAGGCGTGTGCCCTTCTTTATAAGTTACATGCCGATTCAAGTCGGTCACTCCCTTTGCCACCTACACATTAACATGGTAACAGTTATATATATAAATGTGTATCAAGTCCAAGTGTGATTAAAAAAATCAAATAAACAGGGGGTGCATGCTACTTACGAGTTGGTCTTCTATCAATCTGTAACCGCCTCGAGAACCATACCATTTCCCCTTCTTACACGAAATGTTATCACAATTTCATTTGCTAACGGCCTTCAAATTATATAAAAGCGCAAGTAGATGAGATAATAAAAAAATTATAGAGAACTCACTAATTAAAAAAATGATAGGTAAATCATTAAAAGGCGAGGATATTTAACCTCAAACTTCTCACTAGTTCGAATCGCTTTGAAAAGATCCCATTGTTCCTGAGTGATGGTGGGACACTTGTTTGGCGGTGGGCTCTTACGCATCTCCCCCATCTCATTGTCCACATACAACCAATACTTACCAATGTCACACTTCCACTGCCTGAAGACACTCCATGCCTTCTGTATTAAATACTTATTATAGCATTCGGCAATATCAAAGGCTTCCTTTATACGATCCAAGAATAACTGCGCCAATTTTGGATTCAAATTCCTAATTTCATCTAAATGGATAGGCACAGACTGTCTTGTGGATAAATCCTTCGCATTTGGAGTAGTAGGGAAACCCTTCGCGTTCCATGTTATTTTAAGCGGCTGTTTAGCCGCTATAGCTGCAAGGGCTGCAGGGCACTTCGTAGCACCCCTCTCACCAGGCTTATTATCCCTAGGCTTATTATTCTTTTGACTTCTTTACCGTTTTTCACCCATGATAATCCTAAAACACTAAATATGAATGAAATAGGAAATGAACAACGACATGCAGAGTATCTAAAAACCCAAAGAGGAATGAAAATTTAAAACAACAGTTTGAGCTTCTAAAATCCTAAAACCCTAATAAGAGGAATGAAGTAGATGATGCGGGATGATAAAGATAACAAAGAAGACGAAAAACAAAAAAGATGATCTTAAAACCCTAATGATGAAACACAAAAGTGAACATACCTGATGATGATGATGATGATAAAGAGAACGAGCAGGATGATAAGGGAAGGCAACGGAATCTGGACATCGGAAGTTGGGCGACGGCCGGCAACGAGAATGTAGAAAGCGGGGGAGAGAGAATAAACTCAGGATACCAACGGTTGAACTGATGTTGTGTGTGTTTGTGTGGTATGCTGTATACGTGTATGTGTTTGTAAATTAGTTTTTTATTAAGAGAAACTATTAACAACGGGTCCTTAAAACAAAACCGTTGTGATATGTTAATAATAACGGGTCAGTAAAAGTCAACCATTGTCATAACTTTATTACAACGGTTAAAATATACCCGTTGTAATATATTTTCACCCAATTTGCGCCAAAATGAAATATGTCTAAAAAAAGCAATGACAACGGGTAGAAGTACTACAGCCGTTGTTGAAAGTAATAACAACGGGTAATGTCAATATAACCGTTCTTGATAGTAATAACAACGGGAAATGTCAATATAACCGTTGTTGAAAGTAACTACAACGGGTAATGTCAATATAACCGTTGTTATTGTTTAACACTTTTTTTAAAAAAAAATTACTGTAATTGCATTACAGTCCAAACCTGTAACAATACAGCAGCATAACAACTTTAATCAACAAGTTTAACAACAGCATCCACATCTAATAATAAGATCAAGAAAATAAGACAATACCACCAGCATGCATATACTGCATATCTACGGGATTTACCATGACATGCTAATTTGGGAATCTTTAACAATGACCATTGCTTTTATTGGCTTTTTAAAGCTACCAAAAGCTAAAGACAACATACATACACTCCAGCAACACATCTCAAACTTGCTATAAATTCAGAAGCTCGGCATCCCATTAGCTCAGTATCCATTAGCTCCCCACAACTCACAAATAAATTAAACCATCAAATTACTGGTATAAAAATGACTCAAAATGTTGGTCGTCCATATCAGTGTGTCCTGATGAATGCCCCAGGCCACATAGATATAGACAGTGGAAAATTTGCTACCAAAAGCTTTAATCCTTTGAGGAATAAGCTTATTGAGCTGGGATACTCGATCAGCAAAATTAAGCCACAATGGGGGCCATGGGGATTCATAGGGAGTCTACTCATTTAGTTTGGAACATCACCTGCACATGTAGAATCAGCATTTAAGCTTGACATGATGTTTCAACTCAGAGGCCATGGCAGGAACGACTGGAATGCTCCGAATAGATCAACACTGGAACCATACCTCTGGGTAGCCACAGAAGAGGATGCAGAGCTTCTGAAGAATATCGTGGACTATGTCCAAGTGCCGTATACGACCATCTTTGATGGGCAGCAGTCGGTCAGGTCAGAAAGCGTCAATGCCTACAACCAGATTGTGGCTGTTTTCCAAGTAATGTACCCCTAAAACCCCTACAAAATGTGTCTATGTCAGAAACTTCCAAGCAACATCGTGTGTTATTTGTTGAGTGTCAAACTGTGTGTCTCTATCCGCCTATCATAAGCAGTGTCGTGGGCCTGTATGAAAAGGCAACTTAAATAAAGGTAATGTGTAACCCTGTGGTCTTGTAAGATTTCCAGTAGTGTTGTATAAGTAGCATCGAGAGTATCAGTGCTTTACGTTTGTATTAATATGCAGTTCCTAAATGCAAATCTGTTCAGTGGAGATAGTTATTTAAAAAAAAAAAAGAAAAAAAATTAAAAGGAAGATATATATATTTAAAAAATAAAAATAAAAATAAAAGCTAATAGCTAATAACTTACATTATAGACCATCTCAGGATCGGGGACGTTTCTTGGATGTCATAGTTTCTTCGTTAACCGAAATACCTTCACCATGGTCATCACGCATATAGATGCTTTCAGTGTCAACATCATCAAAATAAGATACAGTGGTAGAGTGATCCATCCCCTCAAAAACGACATCTTGATCATTATCACCATTATCGGATGGACTACTCCTACTCCTTATAGACAGTACAACAGACCATTTCTTATCCATAGGATCGGTGACATAGAACACTTGTTTAGCTTAGGATGCCATTATGAAAGGATCATCCTTATTATTGCCAACCTTACCCATATTGACCAACGTAAATCCCATCTTATCCTTTCGGACACTGTGAATGTTGTTATCAACCCAGTTAAATCAAAACAAAGGCATGGTGAAATCAATGTAATCTAATACCAATATTTCTTGAATAACACCATAGTAAAGGCATTTTCCCCAAATAGGCTTTTTATCTTTTGAAGTAGCGAAGTGCATTGCCTCAAATTCAAAACTCACACCACTACTTTGCATTATGCTCAACTCATCTTGCTCGCGGGTGTAAAAAGTATATCCATTAATGGCAAAACTGCTGTAAAAGGTGACCCTGGCATTTGGACCTAAACCAAGACGTAGTAACCTAAGAGAGATGTCATTACCAGTTTGATTTGTACACTCTAAGACAATATTCCTAAACCACTCTCCAAACGTCTTCGTATGCTCGTTTGCAATCCACTTCTCGGTCTTGTTTAGGTGATCGTATTTGAGCTCATCTTTGTGTTGTTGAATATAAGGTTGCACCTCATCTTCATTGTTTAGCACATACGTATGTGCTAAATGCAACATTTCACATGTCACAATTTTTTCAACCCGGCCCCTAATACCTTTTGCGGTCATCCAGTCACTATGACGATTCTTAGGAACGCCAATCAACTCCTCAGGGGATAGATGAGCGTAACAATATGAAAGAGCTTCCTCTAAAATAGCGCGTTCAGCAATACAACCTTCCGGACGATACCGATTAGATGTATAGTCCTTGTAGACTTTCATCAATCTTTCAAAAGGATACTGGTATCTCAAGTACACGGGCCCAAGGTACAAAATCTCTCTAACCAAGTGAATGGTCAGATGAATCATGATAGTGAAGAAAGAGGGTGGAAAATACATTTCCAACTGACAAAGAGAGGTTACAACAAGGTCCTGCAATGAATCCGCGTCATCGGGATCGATGACTTTCTCGCATATGGATTGGAAGAAGAGACATAATCTAGTTATAGCATATCTTACCTTTTCAGGTAAAATGGAACGAATAGCCACAGGTAGTAATTGTTGCATCAAAGTGTGACAATCATGTGACTTTAACCCGGTGAGTTTTAGGTCTTGCATCGACACTAGGCTTTTGATATTCGACGAATACCCATGTGGCACTTTAATTCTATTCAAGCATGCACAGAACTCTTTTTTCTCATTCCGTGAAAGGGTATAAGCTGCAGGGGGAAAAAATGTACGATTACCTCTCTTCTGTGGTGCCAACTCTAGCCTAATACCGATCATTTTCATAACTTCCCTAGCTGCGGCGTTATCCTTTTGTTTTACCGGGAACATTCATAAGGGTATTGATAATATTATCACAGATATTTTTCTTAATGTGTATGAAATCGAGGCAATGCCTGACCTCCAGGTCAGGCCAATATGGAAGTTTATCAAAAAATATGGATCTTTTCTTATACCCACGAGTAGACAATTTAGAGCCGCTCTTCTTCCCATAATCTATCTCAATATGCTTTACTTTCTGATAAACTTCATGCCCACTCAAAATTCTAGGAGGTTGACGAAGTTCTTGTCTTCCATTGAATGCTTTCTGCATCTTGCAATAACAATGGTCATGATACAAGAACCTCCTATTTCCCATATACACATACTTACGAGAAGACTTCAAGTATTCAGACTCGATATCCTCCTTACACAATGGAGAAGCCTCTTTCCCATGAACTGTGTGCCCGAGAAAGGTCGCCATAAGCTGGATAGTCAGATATTGTACACAATAACATCGCTCTCAAATTGAAAGTTTCGTTCTTATATGCAACAAATACTTATATCCCACTATCCCACAACATTCGCAAATCATCTAGAAGAGGTTCCAAATAGACATCTATATCATTTCCAGGTTGTTTAGGGCCGGAAATTAACAACGACAACATCAAATACTTTCTTTTCATGCGCATGCACACATATGGAGGTAAGTTATATATAGCCAACACTACTGGCGAAGTACTATGTTGGGTACTCATGTTTCCGTGTGGGTTCGTTCCATTAGTGGACAACGCTAGACGTAAGTTTCTAGGTTCATTGCCGAACTCGGGATGCTTAGCGTCGAACGATTTCCATTGCATACCATCTGCCGGGTTAATATTTTTGAATCATCGGGATTCGCATAAATCCTTATGAATCTTGGTATCACTGGAAAATACCACAACACCTTAGCCGGGATCCCTTCCTTATCCTTATAACGCCACTCCAAACATTTAGAGCAATTGGTTAAGTTTTGATATAATTTCCGATACAATATGCAATCATTTGGACATGCATGTATTTTCTCATATTTCATACCCACTCCTTTTATTAGTTTTTTAGCCTCATATGTCTTAACAGGTAGAACATTACCATCTGGAAGCAACTCCTTTTATCAAGAATAAAAAACTAGTGAAACACGTGTCACTCACCCCATTTGCCCCCTTGATATTATACAACTTTACCACAGCCGACATTTTTTTGAACTTACAACCAGGATACAGAGGTGCTTCAGACTCACACAACTTCTCATACATGTTGTTAAGGTCATCCCAATTAATAGTGTCATCACCTACATCTTCAAAAGCATTCGACTCATCATCATTCTCTTCATTATCTATAGAACCAACATTCCACTGGTCTGCGTCCAACTCAAAAAAAAACTCAAAAAACTCGGCAAACTCAGGATCATCAGTTAGCCTTTCGTATACTTCAACATCATCTTCTTCAACGCTATTCTCGTCCTCTAATGGTCCCTATGAAAAATTCAACGTGTATAGGATCGACTAAATCTCCACTTTTCTAGGTGTAGTTTAACGTCCGGAAAAGCCATATACCTAATATTACCACATCTTTCACAAGGACATGGAATACTAGAAGAACCTTTCAAATTGTTCGCAACGACTTCATAAAATTCAGCTACACCATCCTTATAGTTGGGGTCACTCATATTTACAGCAATCATCCAAGTTCGAGTCATTTTTCTACATTCATAATATATAGGCAACTAATTCAGAAAATCCAATAATAGGCAAACAAATAAACGAAATTTAGGAAATCAATTAAGCTAAATTATCAAAAAATTAGATAATAACCCAACAAATTCACAAATTAAAAAATAATCCACATTCATAGGCCAGGAAATTGAATAATCCTATATCTATATATAGCTTGAAAATCTTAATAAGAATTAGTTAATAAGCTAAGAAACCTATATACCTGATTGATAAACACGATGAGGGAGAGAAAACGGTAACAACAGTGACGGAGATGAAGACAGAGAGAGACGATCAGGGAGGAATGGAGGATGATATTTGTGTAGCAGTATTAATTAGCTTATGTTTGTGTTTTGTAGCGTATAGCAGAATAAAGTGATTTGTTGTTCTTTAGAACTAACTTCAATAACAACGGTTATTGCATCTACAACCGTTGTTAAAACATAATAACAACGGGTACTAATATAACCGTTGTAATTACTTTTCACTAATTTTGCACCAAATTATTAACAACAGTTATAATGTATTACAGAGTAAACTGTTGTTATTAGTTTTTATATTAACAACGGTCTTGCAAGTTTGACCCGTTGTTAAAACCAATAACAACGGTTAACAACACATAACCGTTGTAATTAAGTTTAGTAAAGCGCAAAGATAATTATCCATTCTACAACGTCTTTTGGTGATTTTCGTGAATAAGCGTTGTTAAAGGACCGTTGTGGTTGCCTGGATTTATAGTAGTGATACGAACCAAATCCGATTCTTAATCCAACAGAAATCAAGTATAAGTGCCCTTTATTTTGGCACACAAACTACCTAACCAAACCAAACATGCTCTTCATAATATATAAATAAAGCATAGGAGTAGAACCGTCAATCAAACTCTTTTCATCAGTTTTTTCTTCTTCTTTCTTTTCTCTTTCTTTTTTTTTTCTTTTTTTTTTCTTCTTCAAGTTTTTTTCTTTCTTTTTTTTTTCATTTTCAACTTTTTCATATTTTTTTTCAACACATCCTCCTTCCTTCTTTCATAAATTACCAACTCCAAAACAATACAAAACGATCCAAACTCGAATCAATATACAAAATACCGCATAAGCATACACTAAACTAGCTTGAAAGGCAGGCTAAATTTGGATGTAGTTAAGGGTCAGCAGGCAAATTTGGCTAAATGTGGAGTTAAATGGGTAAAAATGGAAGAAAGGGGAAATGTAGGCGCCTCCATGCATGTGACACCAACCACTAACCCGAATGTATGTAAGCAAATAGCAATTGAATTTCATATACGTGCAAATTAATGAACATGTTATGCAAGGAGTAACTACTCACAATCCTACATGAAATCGGTCACAAATGACACCAGTTTATAAGGCTCTAAGTCTTAAAAATTACAAGTTTGCCAAAATTTCATCTCAAGTCTATTCGTTCAGCTAAACTTTAACATTAATTCGTAGATATGCAGAAGACAAAGCTAAAGATATTAATTAATCGCAAGGCTTAAGCAAAAGGACAAATTATAGTGCAATTTCCTCATCGAAAACTACCGTTTTGACTCACCCTATATGCAAAAATAAACGTGAAATTTTGAATTTTTCAAAATTTTTATGGGATTTTTGTGTGTTTTTTGAATTAAATAACAATGCATACGGCATATAAAAGTGCAAACAGAAATACAATAAAAAGAATATGCAGACACAAATATGGATGCATATACCTTCTCCAAACCGAACTGTACAATGCCCTCATTGTACTCAACAGCTAACAGCAGCAGCAAATACGGGAAAGGAAAAATGCAAACTGAAGGAGATAAGTAAAAAATAGGAGCTAAGAAAGTCACAAGATAGCACGAAATGGACGGACCTCCCCAAACCAGCCAGCAACAAGGGAGGTCATAGCTAGCAGCATCGGATCAGCTAAATTCGCGGAAAGAATGCAGGTGTACCTGCAATTACGCTAATAGTTACCAAAAATACCACCATAACCAAGTCTAAAATGTTTCGCATTCTAAAGTCGAGAAAGCTAATTATTAAGCACACAAGAAAATCTGAAACGTTTAAAAATCCAAACAAAAAGTTTTAAACTCCGGGTTGCCTCCCGGTCAGCGCTAGTTTCAGACAGGTCCCAGCTCGACCTTTCTTTCTTCATCCGCCAACAAAAACTAATGGCCCACAACTAGGCTTCTGACTGGATGCAATCGCTTCAGCGTCCATCAGCTTTACTTCCGGCCTCCACAGCACAGCAACGGAAAAACAGCGGCTCTTTACAGCATCATAGACGTCACTACTAGCCTTCTCTCACGCCTTCTTCTTACTCGGGATAGATCCTTCAAATCCTCCTCCCGGGTCTTCTAACCTGTTAAGACCTGTATAAGAAGAAACACGATGATATTCCTCCAACTTGCTCCCAAACCGGGGCGGAGGCGTTAAATCAACAGCAGTAAATGATTTAACGGAAGGAATAGAAAGAATCTTATCGGAATCAACTAAAGGAATAGTAATACCTCTAGTCGGATAGGATTGGTCTTCATTTACCTTCTTAACAACATACGGAATAGGCATGAATGACGAATCAACACTATCCATAGCTAATAAATTCGATCAAATGCTTTCTTCACCCAAACTGCTCGATCGAACAGACCCTGTGAGTGATCGATCGAGGTCTTTTTTCTCAGCAATGCTCGATCGAACAGACTCTGTAACTGTTCAATCGACGTCCTCCTCGAATAAGCTGTTCGATCAAACAAAAGAATATGTTCGATCGAGCTCCTTCTCAAATAAGTCATTTGATCGAATACTGAAGCCAGCTTGATCGAATTTTTCATACGGAACAGCATTGAAGTCTTCATTTGATGCTTCATTTTCGACAATATCATCAATTTCCGAGTAATACCTATCATCATCTTGCTCGGCAGCTACTTGAGACAAATGAAACAAAAGTCTATTGATAGAAGCATCTCTAAATCTCGCAGATTCTTGCACACGAAATGCAAGTGTATGTACTAACGACTTCAATTCAGCTAACTCTTTGTTGATAGTAGAGGGAGGAACTTGCTGTTGCGGCGGTAAGGAATATGAAGGCTTTTGAAAGCCTCGTTGCTGATAAGGATGTGGCAGCACATATTAATTATACGACGGAAATGGAGAATAGTTTGGGTAACCTCCACTTTGATAAGCATAATGACCTTACCTATATTGCTGATAGGCATAGACTCGGTCATTCTCCACAAAACAAATAGCAGCATTGTGCCCTGCAGCACAACATCTCTCACAAAACACCAGCTGTTGCGCCATGGGATGGAACATAAGTGGAGGATCAAAAGTACTCAAGCCTTCCCTTTGATGATCATTTCCCAAAATCCTGTTTAGCTAGACCTGTAAGACCTATCAAAACAGCACTAAAGGAAAAAGATAAGAACTGCCTCAAGGAATAAATTCCTTGAGGCTAAAGACAAACTTAAAATAAAACAAGCAAAAAGCATCGCCTTCCCGGCAACGGCGCCAAAATCTGATACCGTCGTTCAGTACTAAAAATAAATACCTAATTACTGCTAACAGAAGTCAACGGTAAGTAGGGTCGATCTCCACAGGGAGGCTATGTTGCTTCTACTCGCTAAACTAAGTTTGTCTAAGTCACTGCAATGGGGGTTTGATTTTGTCACTAAACTAAAACTAACTAAATCAGGAAGAGATTTAAGAGTCTAACTATAAAGAGAAGGGAACTAGGATTGTTGGTTCATCAATGAATGTCAGATGGTCACAGTTTAGGTCACAGATCAGTCGCATGTACCAATCTAAGGGGCAGCGAATATCTCTTTTTGATCTCAATTCGCCCTAAAACACTATTAGCTTAGCTTCCTCCCTCACTAAAGCATCCTAATGTTCACTGCAGGTCTCATCCCTTCCAACCTTCCGGTCTAGGTCAAGGCTTACCAAATCAATTAGCTAAATGCGTTGACTCAAGCAGCTAATTACATTCAATTGCAGTGATCAACAACAAAGACATGATAGCAACAAAAGATCTGTAAACCTAATTAGCATTTAACAACAGTTCATTGAATCCCCAAAATCCTAGCGGGAGAATTAGCTAAGCATGACAATAATAGCGAAATTAATACTAACAAAAGCAACAATAGATAACAACATTATAAAAGATGAAGAGAATTGAAATAATAAGAACTAAACTAAACAAGGAGATTAAAGGAGTAAAGGAATAAGAGAAGCAAGAGGAAAGAATTAATACTAGAAACTAAATTAAATAAAGTAGAGAAAAGGAATTACATAATTTATATCCGGCAAAGATAGAGAGGAAGAACTACATAATAAAAGTTTTTAAGTTGTAGAAAAGTGATGAAAGGAGTCCAGGGAAGAGATCCTCAATTAATGACCTAATTATCTCTTTATATAGTAGAGATATTATTATAAGATAAGCTAAAATAAGGTAAACTAGAGTCTCGATTAAAATAGAGTTGCGTCCGACTTAGTAGGCTCTCGATCGAATAGTAAGGAGATCGATCGATAGGTTTGGTGGTCTAAAGTGGTCGATCGAGGGGTAATATGGTCGATCCAGTAGAGTAGTTGGTCGATCTAAAGGTTTGTGTTCGATCGAACTCAATACTTCCTGCTTTGCGCACTGAACTTCAAATGGCCGCCATTTTTTCGTTACTTGGGCAAATTAGCCGTTTTTAGTGGCGTTGGAAAGCTAAGAGGATAAGCTTTCATCTCCTATTAGAATCATATGAAAAGAATTTGTATAACCCCAGATATGGCTCTTCAAAGTAGGCACTAGTGATATGAAGCTCTTTCTTTGCTCGCCTAGCTTCCTTACTTTTATGCGCATCTCAAAATAGTATAGTCCAAGCTCCGACTCAACTCATATCTTAAATGCATGCATAGGGACATGTATTAAGCTTGATTTTGCTTCTCTCCGGTTCATACCTATAAATAATAAAAGACAAACCAAAGTAGCCTATTCGGGGGACATTTGTAGCTAAACCCTACACAACATGCATAGAGATGCGTGCAAATATGATACAAAAAGTCTATATAAAACGCACGCATCAGTAGGAGTCCAGTTTGATTCTTTCATGCCTAACTTGTATGCTGTCTTTAGTGGTATGAGATCGACTGCGGAGCCATCATCCACTAAAGTCATTGGTACATTTTTTTCAAGCATGTGACTGTGATGTATAGAGCGAGGTTATGAGTGACGCCAAGGGAGGCAAGTCCTCATCTGATAAAGTAACTGGGTTACTTAGCTTGACTGAGTCTTGGAAGACTAGATTAACGACGTCATTGGGTTTAGAGTCGTGTGCTACGTTCAATTTAGTCAATGCTTGCAGTAAAGCCTGGCGATGAGGAAATGAACTTGCAACTAGTTTCCAGTCTGAAAGATCAGTCTTTGTCTTTTGAAGTTGTTTCAATAAATGGCCAGCAGATGTATCTTTGCCATAATTTGGTGTGATGACATTGGTGTTAATAGTTGGACCATTAGTAACTAGACCACTCATTTGTCCTTCAGTGACATTTTGATATGGACGTCTCGAGCGAGTAAGGTGGTCTACATCTTGATCTTCACTGGCCCTCACTAAAGGATGTTCTTTAAGGTAAACATCTTCATCATCATCCGCCCATATTCCATTGACGATGCTGAGCTCTCTCAAGCTTATGATTTCATCCTCTAGGCTGATTACTTGCTCGATTATATTATCGATCACTGCGATCATCTCTTACATTGTGGATCCTTGAGATAAGATTAGAACAACTGGCATGTCTCCCCTAGGTATAATTCTTGGATTGCGTAGGGATGCCATTGTAGCTTCTAGCTCTGAAATTTGTCTACTTACACCCTTTGCCCATGCGACAAAATCAGCGATAGTAGGGGAGATGGTGGAATAACTCTCCTTATTTTCGAGTGCACTGACCTCATCTTCAGCTGGAGAAATGAGTTGTGAACAATACAAGGTGGATTCCTCATCTGTGATCATCAGAATTCCAAGAGGATTCTGAGTATTGCTAGGCTTGCTTGCAGGAGGTATATGCAAGCGCTCATCTTCAATCATATCCTGAATGACATGCTTCAATTTGAAGCAATTCTCTGGATCATGCTCATTGCCTCTATGGTACTTGCATTAGGCATTCTCGTCCCAGAACCTAGACTTCTTCTCTGGGTCAGGTGTAGGTCCTATGGGTTGGAGTTTGCCTCGTTTCATCAATCTTTTTAGAGCATTGGAGTATGAGTCACCAACGTTGGTGAACGTCCTCTGCGGGTTATTCTTCTTAGTAGACGATTCGACAAGGTTGACCTCATCGGTATTGCTTGTGGAGCCATAAGAACGACTCCTTGTGCCTTGATATCCGCGACCTACCATTTTGGACAAGAGTACTTTAGGGATGTCGTCTTTAATTCATGTTCCTAGCACAATTAAGTCTTTGAAAGACTTTATGTTTTGGTACCATAGATGGTTCGCATAGATTGGTCTTAAATTGTCCACGAACTTTTCAACAAGAGTAGCTTCATCTGGGCGTTCGACGTGTTGCGTGCTAGTCTTTCTCCACCTACTTAGGAAGTCGGTGAAACCTTCTTTCTCATTTTGGGTAAGAACCTCTAGATTGCGCATATTGACTTGAAAGCATTATCTGCGTACTGTTTGGTGAAATCAATTGCAACATCGTCCTAAGTAGCAATTTTCTTGTGATCCAAGGAGTAGAACCTGATAGATCATAGATCCTAATAAGACTCGCTAATTAAAAATCAAATTATCTCATAATTTGTGTTTATGTGATCTATGTAACATGCATGCAATATTAAAGCATATTAATATAAAAGATGAGGAAAATAATTTTCCTTAAATTGAGAAATGGTAGTATTTGGGGACAACCAAGATCACCCATCTTGGTTGTTATTGAGCTTAAAATAAATGGCAAGATCCTCCATCTTCAAGTGTCCAAGGTAGAACACCTCCTTTCTTAAGCATCCAAGAACTTACCCCAAAATCTGACTAATATTAACTAGATATTATGTAAGACTGCCCTTAATAACATACTAACACTTAGTAAAAATATTAGATTTTTAATACTAACACTTAGTATTTTATTTCTAATTTTTGAGGATTTTAGAGAGAGGAACATACTAGAATTTTCACATGCAAAAAGCTTTTGTAAAAAATAAACAAGAGTGTGTATAGGAAGAGGGAGCACGGTTAGTAAGGGGTAGGTGGAGTGTTGATTTTGTCTTACTTTTATATGCCCAATGGAGCATAGATTTGATAAGAACAAAAATATTATGGGAAGTAAAATTTATGTAAGTGGAATGATTATGACCAAAGCAACACTCAATACCACTTACACGATTTCCATGACCCATTTACGGGTCCGTATTGGTTCTTATAGTTATCGCACAAAAACGTGTAAATTTTATTTAAACATCTTTTTATGTTTAAATGCTTCCCGATTAATATTAACTAAAACACTTTGTAAATATACGTGTACAACTACACATATATTTTACGTACCAATACTAATCACATTAGTCAATTAGTACCAATTTAACAATTAACCGCTTAATTATTAATTCTCGTCTCAAATAATTCATTATTTAATTATCGTATAATTAAATAATAATTTCCGCGCCTCGAGTTCACAACTCGATGTCTCTCTAAAATAAATTAATCGACTAACTCTTAGTTAATTTAATCAAGGAACTAATTAAACTGTATCTCATACAACAAATTAGCTTTCGTGTTAGGGCTCGTTCCTTTAGGTGTGACCGAAAGGGATCAGTTGAACACCGACGTCTCACGACAGTACCGTCAAACCTTAGTTGGCCAACCGTTACCGATATACGTTGATCAGCTGACTAGTATTGCCAATGAATATCCCATGCATATTCCTTAATGAGATTTAATAATATTATCATGCAATATTGTGGAGGAAAAAACTCCAACAATCTCCCACTTGTCCGAGACAAGTTGTGCGATGATTATAACACATAATTGTGGATAACTCCTTATCCCACCAATATCCTGCTTGTACCATACAAGGTTGTGTTACCGATTCTCTTGTCCGTTTTAACAACAATCTCCCACTCAATGCAAGGTGTCTTTCAGGTCGCACTTGCACATGAACATATTGTGATTGGTTTTCTCGATCAGGAGTGTGACTGCAAGACCGGAAAAATCCACCAAGGATTACTTTCGAGTGTGGCCACGCATTTTCTCAGTCACAACACCTCGACTGGCCTAGAGGTGTTTAAACCCAACATGGGTGGACAATTCTTGTCTGCCCTATCTATCCTTTTGCACAATACAGATCACCATGACCCAGTAGATGCCCTTTGCCCTCCTTTCACGGCACGACCAAGGACAAAAACCAAAGTCACTCGGAAACTGCACTTGCTCAGATAATAGTCTCCCGTTTAAAGAATCGACTCATAGGAATATCATAGAAGTCCCTGCCACGACCAGGCGTCTGTAATAGAACTAAGGGACTCTATAAATGTCACTGTCCGGCAAAGTGTCCCACAGTCTGCCTGTGTAAACGACTAGTCATCCTTATGACCTTATGGTGCTGAACCTACCATCAATCGTCTTGCAATCTAGACACTCCGAGACGTCACCTCATTAAGTGACTAGGGGCTAATACAATGTTCATCCTATTCACGTGAATTGGGGTTCAACGTTGTCTCCACAACCAATTCGGATAAACAAGGTATTAATGTTTTCAGTCAAACTGAATAAATGAGTTCTTAAAGAGACTCAAACAATGAATGCGATCATGACTTACGTAAATATTAATACTCTATCCAATATTTACATAGCGATCTTTAGCAATTAAGGTATATTCCTGAATCACATTGAGATAACATAACCATCATGTCTACCTTATGCCAACGGCTTTGGTTAGAGGATTAGCAACAATTGTATCACTCTAATTTCCAATACTATTTTCCTTTTTGTTCTATGCAATCTTTTCATCACATAGAGCCTTTATGAGTACATGTCTAAACAAGTTTTTAGACTCTGGTTCTAAAACCAGTCAAACACTCCCACTGTTTTCACAGTCTCTCGGAAGACGATATTCGGCTAACAGAACTACTCTAGTTCCATTAAATTCCGGATATCAACTGTCTCTTATACAACATCGGATGTTGTAATGTACTTAGCTTTCGTTCATGATTTATACGTATAACTCTTATACAAATCCTTCATATGACATCTTTTATGTATGACTTCCCTCATACATATATGTATAACATCTTATACATATATAACTTCTTATACACACACACACACACACACAGATATATATATATATATATATATATATATATATATATATATATATATATATATATATATATATATATATAACTTCTTATACATATTATTCTTTATGCACATAACTCTTTACATGCTAACCATGTTAGGTTCATATACCTATTATTAGACTCCTCAAATAGTGAACTAATTAACTTGTTAATTATTTGTTCTTTAGATCTAGTGCATGCATAACAATATGAAAGATTTATAAGAAAAACAATGTCCCTTACATTGATGGTTGGTTCGAAAATATGGGCACAAGTAAGGTCACCTTCCTTCACTTGCTCTTGAGCTAAATATGATGGATGATCCTCCTAAGACTCCAAGTATAGAAGCCACTCCAATAAATTGCACCCAAGATTAATCCCAAAAATTCCTACTAATATTAACTAGATATGTAGTAGAAATGTACCCTTAATAATACTAATATTACTAGTATTACTACCTCTAGTAATAGATGATGAGTATTAGTATTGTGGAGAGTTTTTATCAATAGCATGTGAGGGAGAAACTAGAGAGAAAAATAAGCAAAAGCATTAGTGGAAAAATGAGCAACAAATGCTCATCTTATAGGAGCCAAAACCGGTGGCTACATCTCATATGGGGAATATTTTTTCTTTTGTTTTACTCTCTTGTAAAGTTTAGGTAGAGTAGTGTAAGATATAGGCATGATTAAAGCTTCTATGTAGTGTCACTATCATGCTTTAATCAAAACCAACAAAGACAAAAGAGCATCTTTTGCTCTCTTATTTTGGCCGAAATATTGGACCTATTTTGGTCCATTTTTGCCTTTTGTCATTTGTCCCACAAATGCTTATAAGTCATATGTTTAACTATCTTACATAATTAATTATTAATGTAATCATTTAACACTTAAATATTACAATTAATAATATAATATACACTCCACTTTTTGAGTAGTATACTACCATTATATCAACATATAATGGGTCCCATAATTACTAGTTATTTTAAATTACAACTTCTTGTAACTTTAAATAACTAATTACCTCTACCTCAAAACTTATATAATACCTAAACCAATTTAGTAATTTAACACTTAATTACTAAATTTAATCTTATTTAATCACATTACAATAAGACGCAAAATTGTACTCCCATAATTAAGGTATTAATTAATCTGTATCGCATACAATTAATTAAATATCTATTTGGGCCTCATCCTATAGGTGTGACCTAAAGGGATCAACTGACCACCACCGTCACACGACAGTAATGTCAAACTCTAGTTAGCCAATCATTACCGATTAATGACGGTCAGTCTGTAACACCCCCATACTCCGAGTGCCTTACCAGGACCACTCAGGTATGAAGACATCACCATCTCGGTTGCCCGAGGCATGATAATCAAATAGACAAAACAGAAACAACATTTATTATGAGTAGTTAAATGAATAAGTACAATCCTCGAAACCAAACTGAAAGTACAATACATTATTCCAAACTATCTCTGTTTCTCAATCGAAATATAAATGAAACTAAACTACAGCCAAGACTCTATCGTCATGTCGTGGCCATCCCACTATCCCAAAGATCATCTCTATACCGCTCAATATCTGCTCACCATCCCCGAATGGATCACCGCAGTTTACAAAACAACACCGGGTCGATGACTAATCACACAATCAATATAGACAACAACAATAAGATAAACAGATACCGAATCGCCACACACACACACATCCAACCAACCGTCTCAATCACTCGATCGTCCCACTTTGGACCACCCCGCCAGGGGGGACCGCAGCCTGCTTCCCACCTAAGCCCCGCTCATCGTATTTGCGATAACCCCGCTCATTAATGTGCACATCCCTTCGTGGCGGGTTCCACGAGAAGGCCAAACTAGGGCGTGAGATCACTCCTGCAAGTGACCCCACTCAGCCGAGAACGCATCTCGAGAACCATCAACAACCACAACCACAATCACAATTACAATCACAATCACAATTATCATATCAAACAACTAATTACAAAGACATCACCAATGTCCCATCATGGGACTAATACCGAGTAGAAATCCTACCGAAAGCACAACACGCAGACGGTATCTACAAATGCCTCAAAACGCCTCTTCTATGAACTCTCCTCCTACCATACAACACATAGATACTACTATTCAATTACTATTCATAAAACCCCCAATTCCTAAATTAGGGTTTCACTAATCTTAACAAAACATTATATAAATTACATTAAAAGCTTACCCTCGACGCAAGGAATCCAACGACACGAACTACGATGCAAACCGACCGTCCTAACTCCGGAATTGTCAAGAACGCGATTAGGATGAAGACAAATTGCTTTCTCTCTTAAACAGGTTTTAGGTTTTGTAAAAAGTGATTTAGAACAATGCCGAATATGTTTATATACCTTAATCGCGTAATTAACAAAACCCGAGAAAACTCCCCGATAAACCTGGACACTCGATCGAGTACCCAAGGTACTCGATCGAGTATTTCTACTCGATCGAGTGCCCCACTACTCGATCGAGTGCCCAACAGTCGAAAACTATTTTATTCTCGCAACATACCCTTACTGACAGAGTAAGGGCTACTCGATAGAGTACCCCAAGACATATAAATACGGAGTATTACAGTCTTCCCTCCTTAAAAGAACTTCGTCCCCGAAGTTCAAACCACTACAAAAACAAAGGTACTCCCTCAACCTTCCCGACTCAAAAGCCAAACAAAACATGATACAAACCCAAGACAAACATCCCGACACAACATACCAAAAAGGTGTATAAAACTCTTAAAAACTCTCGCGATCATCTCCTACCCCCTAAAGAAACAAGGTTACGTCCCCGTAACCATACATACCTGATCAAAAGGAAAGGGTAACGCTCTTTCATGATATCCTCGGCCTCCCATGTAGCTTCCTCGGTCTCGTGGTTAGACCACAGGATCTTAAGCAAAACTGTCTCACCACTCCTAGTTATTCTAACTTTTCGGTCTAGGATCTGCTTAGGTACCTCAAGATATGATAAAGACTCATCTAGCTCCAAGCTCTCTCGCCTCTAACACATGTGACGGGTCACTCACATACTTCGCAATGCGATACATGAAACACATTATGCACTCTCTCCAAAGCAGCCGGTAAAGCTAAACGATAAGCAACCTCTCCAACTCGCTCTAAGATCTCATACGGCCCTATAAACTTCTGACTTAGCTTGCCTTTCTTCCCAAATCTCATAACTCCGCGCATTGGAGACACTTTCAGAAGAACCTTGTCCCCAACTTGAAACTCTATGTCCCGACGATGTAAATCGCATAACTCTTTTGTCGATCCCGAGCCGCTCTCATCCTTTCCCCGATCATCTTAATCTGTCCCACCATCTCATGTACCATCTCTGGTCCTAAAACCACTTTGCCTCAAAGACTATCGTCCCAACAGATTGGACTCCTACATCTCCTCCCATACAAAGCCTCAAACGGTGCCATACCAATACTAGTGTGATAGCTGTTGTTGTAAGAAAATTCTATCAAGTCCAACCTCTGCTCCCACCTACCACCAAAATCCATCACACAAGCTCGCAACATATCCTCAAGAGTCTTGATTGTTCTCTCGGTCCTCCCATCCTGTCGCAGGATGAAATGTTGTACTCATCTTCAAAGTTGTTCCCAACGATTCCCGCAACTCCTTCCAAAACCTCGATATAAACCTCGCATCTCTTGTGGACACTATGTCCTTAGGGACTCCATGTAACTTAAGCACGTTCTTTCGATAGGCCATAGCCAATTGTGCCTTAGTCCATGTATCTTTCATTGGAACAAAGTGAGCCGACTTGGTCAAGCGATCCACTATCACCCAAATCATGTTGTTACCTTGTCCGACTCTTTGGCAAACCCACAATAAAATCCATGGAAATGGATTCCCACTTCCACTCGTGCACCTCTAAAGACTCAATCTTACCTTGCGGTCTTCTCTCGTTCCCCTTTAACTCTCTCGGCATGTCAAACAACGGGACACAAACTCAAATTGTCTCTTTCTTCATCCCAGGCCACCAAAACGTTTTCTTCAAATCTTTGTATAACTTGTCTCCACCCGGATGAACTGAATATGGTGTGCAATGCGCCTCTGTCATGATTGTCTTTTTCAACTCCTCATCATTAGGAACACACCACCTACCATCAAACCTCAAACTACCGTCTGTATGAATAGAAAACCGGGACACTGTCCCTTTCTCTACTCCCGCTCTCCACTCAACTATCTTAGGATCCAAAGCCTGTTTACCTCGAATGTCATCATAAAACTCCATATGTACCGTCATATCACCCATGGTATCTCCTTTCTGCATCATATGAATCCCAAAGCTCGCTACCTCATCCCTCAATCTCATCAAAGATAGAGCTGTACACAAGGAATGTACACTCTTCCTACTCAAAGCATCAGCAACAACATTGGCCTTCCCTTCATGGTAGATGATTTCCATGTCATAATCGCCAATCAACTCCATCCACCTCCTCTGTCTCATGTTCAACTCCTTTTGAGTGAAGATGTACTTGAGACTCTTGTGATCAGAAAAATACCTTAAAGATTGCTCCATAAAGGTAATGTCTCCAAATCTTGAGAGCAAACACCACCGCACCCAACTCCAGATCATGAGTAGGGTAATTCTCCTCATAGGGCTTCAACTGCCTAGAAGCATAGGCAATCACTTTACCATTCTGCATCAACACACAACCTAGCCCATTCTTCGAAGCATCGGTATAAACCTCAAAATTCTCACTCCCTTCAGTAATGCTAAGACAGAGCTGTGGGTCAAACGCTCCTTTAATGTTTGGAACGCCGTCTCACAACTCTCATCCCAACGAAACCTGTTCTCTTTCCTCATCAACGCCGTCATCGGTCTAGCTATCTTGGAGAAATCTTTCACGAACCGTCTCGTAGTATCCACTAAACCCAAGAAACTCCTAACCTCAAGAACATTCTTTGGTGCTTCCCACTTTGTCACCGCCAATCTTCACGGATCTACAGCTACCCCATCTTTAGATATCACATGCCCCAGAAAAGCCACTTTCTCTAACCAGAACTCACACTTGGACAACTTAGCATACAACTCATGCTCCCTCAATGTCTGCAACACGATCCTCAAATGCTCCTCATGCTCCTCCTTAGTCTTAGAATAGACTAAGATATCATCAATAAACACCACTACAAACTGGTCCAAGAACTGTCTAAAGATCCTATTCATCAAATCCATAAACACTGCCGGCGCATTAGACAACCCAAACGGCATCACCACATACTCATAATGGCCATACCTCGACGTGAAAGTCAGTCTTCGGTATGTCCACATCTCTAATCTTCACCGATGGTACCCCGACCTCAAATCAATCTTAGAAAAGATCTGTTGCACCACTCAACCGATCAAATGTATCATCTATCCTTGGCAAAGGATACTTGTTCTTTATCGTCACTCGGTTCAACTCTCTGTAATCTATGCATAACCTCAAAGTGCCATCTTTCTTCTTCACAAATAGAATCGTGCTCCCCACTGCGATACACTTGGTCTAATGTATCCCTTCTCTATCGATCATCCAATCGCTTCCTAAGCTCCTCCATCTCCTTAGGACCCATACGGTACGGTGCCTTAGAGATTGGCCCCGTCCCCGGCTTCAACTCAACGGTGAAATCTATCTCTCTCCTCGGTGGTAACCCCTAAATCTCATCAGAAAAACGTCGAAGAAACTCTCCCACCACCGGTATCTCATCAATCGCTTTGGACTCTCTATCCGGTCATCTCTCACATGGCACAAGATCAAAGGACATCCCTTCCTCAGATAAGACTTCAAGGTGACAGATGCAATCAACTTAACTTTGGGTTTGACTAGAAACCCACGATAAGACACACTTACACCCTTAGGACCTCTAAGGGACACTCTCTTTGATGACAATCTATCTTAGCTTTATACTTTCCTAACCAATCCATCCCAACTATCATCTCAAAACCGTTAAAAGGAAATTCTAGCAAGTCTACAGGGAAATCAACTTGCCCAACTATCAAGGATACATCTCTAAACAACCTCCCACATGGTACAGACTCACCCGAAGGTATGAAAACTTGCTCATTAACGGACTCATAAACTCTCAAACCCAATCTGTTTTACATGACTCAAAGACACAAACGATCGAGAAGCCCCGAATCAAACAAAACAAACGTAGGAATACCATTAACAAGGAATGTACCGTGATAACATGCGCATCTTCCTCACCGCCTTCTTGTCCATCATGAACAACTTGCCACCGGTCTTCCGCCCACCTCCCCGACAAGATCTTGGCCGATGCGGTCGGCTTTGCACCACCCTTGATTGTTGTTGTTGTTCATCGGTGTCTTCTCGATAAGAATTACCGCCGTTGTGGTTGCCTCCACTCGTAGCTCGACCTCCCGGTTTGGCCATGACCCACCGGTCTCATTTGCTCGCAAAACTCGTGCGGTCTCCGAAAAGATCCCGTGCGCTCGTGCACTCATGTCTCTTGTGGCCTACGCCACCACATCCAAAGCAGTCACTCCCACCAAGTTACTCACACTCCCTCGGCCGCCCAAAGGAAGCCCCAAAGACTAAACCCCGATCCGGAAGAAAACCCCTTAGACTGATTGTGGTTGCCTTTCTTGTAATTAGATTGGCCACCACCCTCGCTCTCCGACTTCCTCTTCTCACCACCGGACCTCTCCCGAGCCATCTCCACTAGTCTCTCGCTCTCCTCCCCTGACCCTCTCATACGCTTCCTTTACATCGCAAAGGACTCCCACGGGTAACTTATCCATAATTTTCGTGGTTAGCCCGCTCTCAAACCTTAAAGCCGATTCTCATCACTCAAACCCATGTCCTCGGATATCTAGATTTCTCATTGAACCGCCTGTAGTACTCACCACGTACATCTCGGCGTCATCTTAAACTTATCAAACTCCTCCCTCAACTTACTCCTCACATGTTCCTAAGACAAACTCCTTCCTCACAAATTTCCTACGAAACTCCTCCCAAGGTATAGCAGGTAACCCTTGGTTGGTATACAATTCCTTAGCACTCACCTTCACCGAATCCCACCACTTGCCACCGCCTCCCTCGGATAAAATGCAGCCTGATCCACTCTCATCTCATCGGACAAACTAAATCTAGTATATTCTCCATCTCCCTCAACCAACTATCAAGATGGTTAGGCTCCTCAACTCCCTTGTACTCCTTCGGGTTAAACCTCGCAATATAGAGGCTGACTTTAGCATGATCAACCTCCTTCTCCTTACTCTTATCCTTGTCCTCATTCACTCTCTTCGGGGTCTCCGTAAGAGCGTCCCTGTGTTCCAACATCTTAACGATGTCATCCGTAGTCATAACCTCAGCTCTCGCGTACAAAGCATTTCTCTTGGGCGGTATCTTGAACCTATAGAAGAAAGGAATAAACATAAACACGCGTACTAAACCTCAAAACACGATAACGCGCTGCATAGGACCTACTCGATCGAGTATCCAAACCCACTCGATCGAGTAACGGCCTACTCGATCGAGTGCCCCCATGTACTCGATCGAGTACCCAAACTCCAGAACCAAACGGACCTTCTGATCTCTAACCCACTCGATCGAGTATCTAGGCCACTCGATCGAGTGCCTTCTACTCGATCGAGTACCCATAGCTACTCGATCGAGTGCCCCAAAACGCGATTCTGGACTCAAAATCGCCAGAAACCCACCCGATCGAGTTAGTCTCACTCGATCAAGTATCACTAATACGTAAAGGTTACCCGCGATGTTACGCATATAATAACATGCTAAACTTTATAAAAACCGCATGATATCATAAATTATATGCTACGCATCTATTCTACTTATCAACAAAAATCAATTCATCATGCTATGAAAGCCACATTGTAAACACTCAACATGTTATTCCAACCATACATTACTTTTCTTTCACATGCTCAACCTCCTACTTCAACACCAAACAATCAACACACTTCATCACTTTGTTGCACAAGTTAAACAAGCACACATATATTCGACAAACACTTTCCCCCGTGACCGGTTCAAAGTTGTAGGGCGACCCCTTGCGACTTTAGGACGTCTCCCAAGCCTTTGCACTAGCTCCTACAACTTTTACCCCGGGTTCTTTTTAATTGACTCTCTCTATGTTCATTAAGTTCATTGGTTACAGGTTTCAGGATCGTCGCTCTGATACCATTTGTAACACCCCCATACTCCGAGTGCCTTACCAGGACCACTCAGGTATGAAGACATCAGCATCTCGGTTGCCCGAGGCATGATAATCAAATAGACAAAACAGAAACAACATTTATTATGAGTAGTTAAATGAATAAGTACAATCCTCAAACCAAACCAAAGTACAATACATTATTCCAAACTATCTCGTTTCTCAATCGAAATATAAATGAAACTAAACTACAAAAGGAAGACTCTATCGTCATGTCGTGGCCATCCCACTATCCCAAAGATCATCTCTATACCGCTCAATATCTGCTCACCATCCCCGAATGGATCACCGCAGTTTACAAAACAACACCGGGTCGATTAATCACACAATCAATATAGACAACAACAATAAGACAAACAGACAACCGAATCCGCCACACACACACACATCCAACCAACCGTCTCAATCATCGATCGTCCACCGGACCACCGCCAGCTGGGGGACCGCAGCCGTTCCCACCTAAGCCCCGCTCATCGTACGAGCGATAACCCCGCTCATTAATGTGCACATCCCTTCGTGGGGGTTCCACGTAAGGCGAACTAGGGCGTGAGATCACTCCCGCAAGTGACCCCACTCAGCCGAGAACGCATCTCGAGAACCATCAACAACCACAACCACAATCACAATTATCATATCAAACAACTAATTACAGCACATCACCAATGTCCCATCATGGGACTAATACTGAGTAGAAATCCTACCGAAAGCACAACACGCAGACGGTATCTACAAATGCCTCAAAACGCCTCTTCTATGAACTCTCCTCCTACCATACAACACATAGATACTACTATTCAATTACTATTCATAAAAACCCCCAATTCCTAAATTAGGGTTTCACTAATCTTAACAAAACATTATATAAATTACATTAAAAGCTTACCCTCGACGCAAGGAATCCAACGACACGAACTACGATGCAAACCGACCGTCTGAACTCCGGGAATTGTCAAGAACGCGATTAGGAAGAAGACAAATTGCTTTCTCTCTTAAACAGGTTTTAGGTTTTGTAAAAAGTGATTTAGAACAATGCCGAATATGTTTATATACCTTAATCGCGTAATTAACAAAACCCGAGAAAACTCCCCCGATAAACCGGACACTCGATCGAGTACCCAAGGTACTCGATCGAGTACCCCCCTACTCGATCGAGTGCCCCAGCTACTCGATCGAGTGCCCAACAGGTCAGAAACTATTTTATTCTGCAACATACCCTTACTCGACAGAGTAAGGGCTACTCGATAGAGTACCCCCAAGACATATAAATACGGAGTATTACACAGTCGACTTTATAAAGAATCATCCCTCACGTATTCTTATATGAGATTTAATAATGATATTTAAATCATGTGATCGCACTATTGTTGAGGACACATTTCCCAACAATCTCCCACTTGTACTCGACAAGTGTGCGTCACCAATTCTCTTGTCCTATTACAATCTCCCACTCAATGTAAGGTGTCTTGTAGGTCGTACTTACATTTGATCATATCTTGAGTGGTTTTCTCGATCTAGAGATTAACTGTCTGACCGGAATTATCTATCATAGATACCTTCCGAGCGTGGCCACGCATTTCCAGTTAACTTCTCCTCGAGTGGCCTTGAGATTTCAAACAACCCTAACAAGGGGTGGACAATTCCTATCGCCCTATTGCCTTCGCTCAGCCACAGTCCATCATAACCCAAAATATACCCAGTTTGATCTCATTTACGAAATCGTAGAGTATAAATCAAAGCTAATCAGAAGTTGTGCCAACTTGGGCGAATAGTCTCTAGTCAAAAGAATTGACTAATAAGAATACTATAGTAGCTCTTGCCACGACCAGGCTTTATGAATTACCAGAACTCTATAAGCGGTCACTAGCCGACAGATTGTCTCATACAGTCTGCCTATGTGATCGACTAGTCATCCCATATGACTCTATGACACTTGAACTTGCCATCAATCGCATCACACTCTAGTCACTTCAAGACGTCACCTCATATAAGTAACTAGGGGCGAATACCATGTCAATTCAGTTCACTTTAATGGGGTTCAATTTGTCTCTACAACCCATTCGAATACGACAAGGTAGCGGGTGAGTTTAATAAAACTCAAACGATAAATGTGATTATCACATATGAATAGTCAATATACTATTACTACTTCATATTCTATAATCTTTAGTGTATTATTAACACTAGTTAAAATGAAATACAAGCTTGGCAAGTGGATATACTCGATATCCATATATTCCAACTTTATTAATCGCTATTTCCTTCTATTCAATGTCATCTCCAATGACATGAATTTTATCTAAGTATGTGTCTAGACTTCTTACTAGACTTGGGCTCTTTAACTTGAAAGATGCTCCCACTGTTATCACATAACTTGTGATAAAGTCATTTAGTAGTGGGATTCACCCTTAATCCCTACGTTGACCATTTTATCACAATTTACTTAAATTCCTTTTTGTAGAATTTGCAATGTGCGAAACTAAAACACTTTTCTTAGTTTCTTATTCCTTAGTCAATAAGACACCCTAGGATTTCAACAAATCCCTTACGGTTTGGAAACTAAAGTCTGTGAAACCCTTCAACACATTACTTAGTTTATCATCCAAACATTTGAACGAATCCTTAATTCTTCTCAAGAATCTCAAGAATGCTCTTTAAGGCTTTCACAAGCCATATCATGGGAATTATCCCTTTTATTGACTTATTATGCTCTCAGCATATGTCACGGCATGGCATATGCGTCTGTTGGCATACATGATCATTCTAATGGTGGAAACATTAGCAATCAATTTCATGCGATCAACAACTTAATAGGTTCAGTGAATAACTATGACTCTATCATAGTAATTTCACTTTCATCAACATGAATAACCCATTCATCCTTGTTGATGTTATCTTATCCTCATAAGACTCTCAACTTTATGCCAATATACTCTCACATAGATTCGGTAATCTAAAATATATTGCACCTTTTCCTAGTCTCCCAATCACTCTTGCCAGAAGAGAGAATTGGTACATTATTCTCAATAAGTAATACGTTATCAACATATAAGACATGGAGAAAAAATGATTCAGGCTCCCACTTAACTTCATGTATAATCATGATTCTTCAATCATGTGAATGAAACCATCCACTATTATCACATGAACGAAAAGTATAATCCTTTAATGCTAGCTTAAGACCATCTTGTGATCACTTAAGATAGCTACGCATAATATGTTAGGATTCTTAGATCTTCATCTAAGGTTTTGTGTTTCAAACACTTTCTTCTCTAAATTCCCATTTTAGAAAAGCGAATTTTTATTTGCCATCCTTTATTAAAATGAAATGCAGCAATTCCTAACACAATTTATCTTGATCAACATCTTCATGTAAATCTTATGCATTAATGTACTGTAGAGCTCTATTTACTTTTGAGGAGACCCTCGCCTTAAAGTAAATCTACTCATGAGCAACAATTTTCGTATTGTAATGCTTCGGCTCGTATGTAACAAGGTCATGATACTATCACTTTCACAAAGTAATATTTTTAAACAATAAGACATGTGCGATAAACTCCCACTGAACTATGCTTTCATTCTATTTTCATAGACTATAGTTCAATACCAACTCCCACTCAATAATTCTATTACTTTCACAAAGTAACATTTCAACTATAAGAGATGTTTGTGACGATTCAATCTACTCCCACTCTATCTCTCATGAAATACATCTATATTCATGAGAGATAGCTTTGTTAGTCACAAACATATATATTTAACGGAGTATTAGGAGTTTTCCAAGACTATGTATTAGCTTTCAAAAGGCCATCCCTAACATGGCAGCTTGATAATATGCGAGTCTTATTCATGTCATCTGTTTAATAGACTCTCTATTCTAGGTATCTCATGGTTGACCATCCGTTTAGAATTACTTGTCCGTATTGAATTGCAATTTCCCAAAATTGAGTTCAACAACTCAAACCAACTCATATTAGTTTGATCTTATGGGTAGTGATGCTAGATTATAATCCATCTTTAATGAATCAAATTTATTACTTAGATATTTGCCACTACGATTGGGTCGTAATGCTTAGAACTTTATTCAATTGGTTCTCTACGTGATTTTAGAAATTTCTCAAATCTCTCAAATACTTCACCTTTTATTTGATTAAGTAAATATACCCTTATCTACTTAAATCATTGGTAAAAGTGACGAAGTAGTCATAACCTCTCCTTGCGGTGATGCTCGTATGACCAAATACATCGGCATGTATTAGTCCTAACAAATCACTTGCTCGTGTTCCTTTACCACTAAAGGAAGTACAAATTATATTGCAAAGGAGACAAGATTCGCATATTCCATATGATTGAAAATCAAATGGTTCAATAATTCTAGTCGACACTAGCGTTTAATGCGTTTCTCATTTACGTAACCTAATTGAAAAAACAAATGTACAAATCATTTGGATTACTAGTTATGAGTCTTTTGGATCGTATTATGTAGATATCTTTACATGAGTTGGAAGTGTCTAAAACTTGTGTATCATAAAGATAAGTGACATGGCTCACATCCATGTCTATTTTCAACAAAATACAACAATTGTCTTTGATGGCAAAATATAAATCCTTTCATGTCTCGCATAGAAATGGAAATAATGTTTTAGACTAAGTGGGTACATAATAACAATTATGTAAATTATAACTCAAACCTATTTGCTAAAACAAGTATATAAATTTCTCTTGAAGTGGCGGCTACCCGAGCTCCATTTCATTGTCGGCGATCCACATCACCCTTGTTTAGCTTTTCCACATTTCCAAGTCCCACTTGGAGTAATAAGTCCAACTTGATATCTTCCAAATACTCGGGGCAAATATGCTTCCATTGGCCCATGACATTAAAATAATGATATTCATGGTAGGATTGGGTACCCATCTTGGTTTTGTGGTAGTCTCACTATCAACTTCCAATTCACAATCGGATTTGGGTTTCTCACCTATCTTTGTTTTTCCTTTATTAATACCAATACTCCTTTCATTTGCAAGGACACTCTTGCTAGAACTCCCACTTAATTTGATATTTCTCCTTGTTTCATCAAACAAGGATATCTTGGAATCTGTGAGATTCCCCTCATATGATCCTCTCACCTGAGAGGTTGGCATGAGTATGTGAGTGGGAGGTGAAGAAGTAGTAAAAAAACAAAGATTTCCATCCTCACTAATGCCAACGCGTAATTCTCTAATCGTATCATTGTCATAATCGGAGCATTTTTCATCGTATGATTGGAGCTATGAATTAAGGTGATCGGTGTAGGAGTATAAGATGAATTCATTGCGAATAATTAACTACGAAAACGGAAATGAAGGAAATAATTAACATCTATCATTTTAATAATACTCGTAAATTTAACTACAAGCATTGCATTTATATAGTGACCTCCACCCAACTATATAAATGATTCCGAGATCCAAATTCATATTAATACGGGTACGGTAAGCCGAGTCATCCCTTATTAATATAACTCGGTGGATTAACTCTTTAATCGATTCTACTTTTAGAACTCTCGGTCGATAAAAATTACTCTAATTCTCATCTTTAGCCCGGAACACATGCGACTACGGTCAACAATACTTCCGTTGAGCTCAATCCAAATTTCGATGTAATAACATTTTACTACCCCACTTCGCCAACGTAACAAGGTTTGTATTACGGTAAAGCCGGCTCAACTCCCTTATGAAATTGGTACTTCATGGGTTTCTACTATTTGGTAAGGCTATTTCTCAATTATTATATGTGAGAGGTCTTATCAATTTATTATCTATCACGTTTTAAGTGAACTAAAGCGGTGAACTACGATAATTATAACTGACACGATCGATGACTCGATATGATATGCATGTGTTGTTATGGCAATTTGGCAATGCATGCAACATATTAAAAGAAATGCAAAGCAATAAATAAAATTCCTAGTATGGCCTTCATAAAATAGAAAATCAAATAATCTATTACATATTCGGAAACCAACTCCTTTGGTCCCTTCAATCTTTAAGTGGCACGCCTCCCAAGACACCGTCTTCGTCGGATCACCTTTCCGAATGGCACCGTCTTTGAAGATGCTCCATAATTACAAATAATAATAAAAATACAAAGCTATTCCTATTATACATTTGTAAAATGGAAAAAATAATATAAATAAAAATAAAAGTGATACGAGATCACATTAAATTACAACCGAATCAATATTCCCTTTCATTACGGGTAATATTGATTAAACTAAGGCCATACTAAGATAAAATTACATAATTCAAAATTATATAAATAAAAGACATTCAACAATTGAAATATGCAGCATTATAATATGTACCTATCATGCCAAATGATGTGCCAAATCGCCCTATTTAACTTATGTCGTACATATAACCCGGTTTTATGGAAGTGCGTGATAATAACCTTTTAAAACCACTAATTAACACTTAAATCACATCTAAGCTCAAGTTAATTATCCTAACACTTTTTAGGACTCAAAAATTAGTCATCACATAATTTTTGACAATAATTCAACTTGATTTAATTTTAAGCTCATTTTTTACCTTAAAATCATTATTTATATGAAATAAATCCAAATTAAATTATAAAAATTTCAAAATTTGAATTTTAAATTTTTGGACATTCTGGAATAATTCCATGACACTCATAAGGTCAAAAATCATGGTTAAAATTTTCGAATTAAGTTTGAGAAAATGTAGTTGCATTTAATCGGTTTTATCTCATAAAATACTTAAAGTATCCGAAAATTAATCCAATAATTTTCACAACTTTAGAACTGATTAGTGGGATATTTATGCAACTTAAAAGAATTTTCGGAAGCCATGCAAAACGTTTTAGCTAATTTTGCTAAAATAGTCACTATTTATGCCATTTTTACTCAAAAATCCATAAATCATGCTAAAGAAGATCTTTTAATCTAGAAATTTATATACACTCTTTAAATATTTCATGTCACATCATATTAAAAGATCATGGCTTAAATCGAGATTTAACTATTTTTAACCATTTTACCTCTTTTAATCCATTTTTATCTCATAAAAATCATAAATCATGCAATATTAATCAAATTAACTCGACTTTTTATACACAACTTGTAAAATATGCATGTGAGGTCATATATAATTTCCATGGTCAGAAAATTAGTTTAACTATTTTTAGCATTTTAATTCCCATTTTAGTCATAAAAATGTAATAAAATGACCAAAAATCATTAAAATGAGCAATAAATTTCCATAAATCATAAAAATGACCTAAAAACATTTTAGGACCAGAATATATAACATGCATGGTGATTTCGTGGCTTATACTTATAAATCACAAATTTTTAGTTTTATATGTTAACATTTTAACTCGGAAAAACAATAACCGATTATGCATGCAACATCCTTATGCTCTGATACCACTTGTTAGGTTCATATACCTATTATTAGACTCCTCTAATCATATATTATATTAAAGCAACAACCAGCTATTCCTTTAATCGCCACGTGTCACACCCAAATTTCTTGCCACGTGTCATTCAAATATTTAAATGCCTAATATAATTTACAAAAATTTTGACAAAAAAAAGTGTGAAAAAGTCTAAGAGATATTTAGGAGATATTTATGAAGTCATTTTAAACTAGTCATGAAAACAATTTTGATATGATTTTAGGTGATTTTTATGGAGTAATTTTATATTTTAGGTGAATTTATGAAATCCATTTATATTTTGTTATTTGTTAAACTGTTTTATTATTTTATGCTAATCAAATATAATCATATTTTTACGGTATTACTGATTGATAATAATAAAAGGAGATTAACTCAGTAAGTCAATAGCTAAAAAAGATGTACGCGCTCAAATTTCACTAATAGGCGTGAAAAACTTATGTCGTTTATAGTCATTGTTATATTTATGTCTTTAGAAACTACGAACGAACATCATCTACCGCTACCAAGTAGCCATCATTCACGGACAATACCATATGAGTATTTTTTTTTCAAATTTGGAAATATAAACTGATTTGCTAAAATTAGTGATTAAATCAAATAAATTTGTTTATAGGAAATGATCGAAGTTAATCGCGGAAACAAGTTAATTATGGAATTTTTAGGGTAAAAATAAATCTCTTAATTGCCATTTTTAAGTAATTGATCAACCCATTTTGGGATTTGGAATTATTCGAATTTTAAAAGAAGATATTCGAATTTTAAAATAAGACGAAATATTTATATACAACTATATTTGACTTTACTAGATTATTATAGCATTATACTAAATTGGCATAACATCCGTCCAAATAAATCTTAGAAACTAAAAAGAGACAATTATAAAACGTTATCAATTAACAAAATGGAATCCTAAAATCCCGCTTAGCACAATTGAATCAACTAATGTAAGACATTATAAATTACAACAGATAACGCCCCAAAATTAAATCCTATAATCTTGCTTAAAATAAAACGTTATCAATTAACAAAGACGTTTAGTTGAATCATTCATTACGTAAATTAGCCTCCAGATCTAACAATCTATAACAAAATAATAGCAAAAGCAATTTAACATTTTGTCATTCAACCTCGGTACAATTAAAATATCATGCAACTTTTTGCATTTTATATCAAACTGGCATTCAAGTGTTGATCAAGTATAGATGAGACGGTAACAAACATACTCCCATGGGTATAGGTCATTATGGGTCGTTATACTTGAATTAGTGATTAAAATGGTTTGAGCCCTTTTATTATGTGTGATAAGTTATAGTATAGACTATGATATATGAATGAAATGATTTTCGGTGCAATTTTGGTTTGAAATAAAAAAATGGATTTAATTTCTTTAACTCAAAGTTACGAGGCCAGTTCACTATATTTGAAACTTAAGAGGGCTAATGTCACAACTCCTAAAGTAATGAGGTCTAATCGTTACTTTCGCGCTATCCTAATATACACGACTCTTTTTTCTTACAAAATATTTAAATTTTATAAAATATTTTTTTCATAAAGAATCTGTATATTTATAAGTTCCG
Organism: Silene latifolia; assembly: GCF_048544455.1. Classification (NCBI taxonomy): domain Eukaryota; kingdom Viridiplantae; phylum Streptophyta; class Magnoliopsida; order Caryophyllales; family Caryophyllaceae; genus Silene; species Silene latifolia. The sequence continues at coordinate 76,859,734 of NC_133532.1, read as the reverse complement.
TCTTTCAAAGTTCATGTTTTTACAATATTTATTGTCAAATTTTTGAATTTTGATTCTCAAAAAGTGAATTAACATTTAATTTGGATAGAAGTGAGTAATAGTCATCACAAAATTTTAAAAGATACGGTCTTTCATTAATGATAGTGAATAGTCATAATGCGTTCAAGCAAGCGAAATCCAATAAGAGTAAGAGTTGTCACAGAATCAAAATTCAAGTTCGCAAGAAATATAAATATTTCACCCAATGATCATTTAACTCAAATTAATCAATATAAAAATTAAAAAAATTCAAATTTACGTCTTTTGTAATAATATACTAATAAGAAAGGGTTTTAATAATGTTGACAAGTTGTAGACTATTTATCATCAATGTAATAGTTTTTCATGAAAATTAATCAGATTTTTATTTTGTCTATTATGGAAGGATGTAAGTTGTTCTCAGATGAATAATATTGTATAGTAATCAATAATGTTGAAATAATTATAAAAACATATTGCTACTGAAATAATTTTCTGCGATAGTTTAATGAGGAAAAAAAAACTGGGTTGCATTTTACTCTTAGTTAAATTTATGGGCGTTAATTGCTATAAATGAAACTTACAAAGCCTAATTTCACAATTGTTCAAAGTTAAGGGGTAACTGTCACTTCCAAGAGTTTAAAAGAAAACCATAATGACTCAAACTCGACTCACGGCATGGTGACTTGGTGAATGGTGGGCCGTGAATCGTGACGGGTGAGTGGGGGACTGGTGGGTGAGGAGGAGAAAATTCGATTTGGGATATGAGTAGTTGACTGCTAGAGTTTGCAGATTTATGGAATAAGAAGGGGTGTAATGGTTAGTTAGGCCTGGTCTTTTGGATTTAATTTCAGTTCTTAGAGATTCAATTTAGTTCACTTCAGGTCGATTCAGCTCAATTATAATATAAATATTATCTATCATCTGATGTTTGATATACAAATAGTTATTTGTCTGTACTCGATTAAATGCACATAAATGAGTTCATATATATAAATTATGACAATTACAATTAAATACTATTTATAATGCAATTTTGAAGATCACCCGTGCGGGCACGGGTTTAAAAGCTAGTAGTGAACTAATTAACTTGTTAATTATTTGTTCTTTAGATCTAGTGCATGCATAACAATATGAAAGATTTATAAGAAAAACAATGTCCCTTACATTGATGGTTGGTTCGAAAATATGGGCACAAGTAAGGTCACCTTCCTTCACTTGTTCTTGAGCTAAATATGATGGATGATCCTCCTATGACTCCAAGTATAGAAGCCACTCCAATAAATTGCACCCAAGATTAATCCCAAAAATTCCTACTAATATTAACTAGATATGTAGTAGAAATGTACCCTTGATAATACTAATATTACTAGTATTACTACCTCTAGTATAGATAATGAGTATTAGTATTGTGGAGAGTTTTTATCAATAGCATGTGAGGGAGTAACTAGAGAGAAAAATAAGCAAAAGCATTAGTGGAAAAATGAGCAACAAATGCTCATCTTATAGGAGCCAAAACCGGTGGCTACATCTCATGTGGAGAATATTTTTGCTTTTGTTTTACTCTCTTGTAAAGTTTAGGTAGAGTAGTGTAAGATATAGGCATGATTAAAACTTCTATGTAGTGTCACTATCATGCTTTAATCAAAACCAACAAAGACAAAAGAGCATCTTTTGCTCTCTTATTTTGGCCAAAATATTGGACCTATTTTGGTCTATTTTTGCCTTTTGTCATTTGTCCCACAAATGCTTATAAGTCATATTTTTAACTATCTTACATAATTAATTATTAATGTAATCATTTAACACTTAAATATTACAATTAATAATATAATATACACTCCACTTTTTGAGTAGTATACTACCATTATATCAACATATAATGGGTCCCATAATTACTAGTTGGTTAAAATTACAACTTCTTATAACTTTAAATAACTAATTACCTCTACCTCAAAACTTATATAATACCTCAACCAATTTAGTAATTTAACACTTAATTACTAAATTTAATCTTATTTAATCACATTACAATAAGACGCAAAATTGTACTCCCATAATTAAGGAATTAATTAATCTGTATCGCATACAATTAATTAAATATCTATTTGGGCCTCATCCTATAGGTGTGACCTAAAGGGATCAAGTGACCACCACCGTCACACGACAGTAATGTCAAACTCTAGTAAGCCAATCATTACCGATTAATGACGGTCAGTCGACTGTATAAAGAATCATCCCTCACGTATTCTTAGTATGAGATTTAATAATGATATTTAAATCATGTGATCGCACTATTTTTGAGGACACATTTCCCAACAAACCATTCCTTAACGAGGCCCATAACATCTTATAAGCATAGGAATGTAATCGTGTAACCCTTTTACACGAAATTCATAAATTCCTCCAAACTACAAGAGTAAATCCTCAGTGCTTCTCAAGTACTCAAGGATGCTCTTGATAATCATCTAGTGACACTCACTAGGAAATGATTGGTAATGACTTCTCATATTCTCAACATGATAAGTCCCGACGAGAGAAGCTTTTAGCATATTTAATAGATCCTGCAGCGGAAGCATAAGAGATCATATTAATTGTTCAACAACTTGAATGAGTCAAGAATCTTATCACATAAGTCTCTTGACTATAATGCTAATATCCATGGAGATCTATCTCATTAGATCCGAATGTTTAAGATGCGCCATGTTACTCTCAAATATTCACCCGAGAATATTTCTAGTCACTAGTATGTCAAACACATATTTAGACTAAGAAATATCACATTAGCTCCCACTAAACTCCATGTATCATCATGGTACCTCGACAACTTGAGTAATACCATTCTGATTGACTACATGATTGAACCCCAAGTTCCAACCCTTTGACGTATATCAGATCATAAAAGAGATCTTTCAAGCATGCTAGGCTTCTTAGAATTGACAAGATCAACAAAACTTCTCCCTTCATGAGTAACATTCAAGGAGAAAGTTGCGTTATTCTTTTGCCGAACTCATCCTCATGAGAGGCTATATTGCTAAGAACATACGAATTGATAAAGGCATTTGCGTTGTCAAAAACTCTCTATAACCAACTCAAAATTGAAACATCTTATGTAACCTTTATGACAAGATCAAGGTAACCTAATTTGGTACAAAGTATTCGCCCTAAATCAAGTCTAGAAAACATCTCATGTTTCCTTCCTTATCCATCTTGTGCAAGAAGATCAATTCGAATTGCATGGTGACACGCCATCACATAGAGTTCATACTATAGAAAAGCCTTTGATGAGGGTTGAAGATTCGTCACTTTTGAAAAGTAACGCAATATTGTCGCAAAATTATCTCCTTATAGCCACTGAGCCACAATAAAAGAACGTCTTCTTGCATTGCACTCAGTTTGTGGGCATTGGAATTCCGTAAGTTCAAAATTTCTCCCACTCTGTCTTTCAAAAATGAAAATCTTTCTAGAAAGACAGCATTACGAGCCACAAACTCTTTGTTCTCGTTTTTGAGGAGTAAAAACCAAGTGGTTATAATTTGGATAACCCTCACGAATTCATAAATTCGTTCTGAACATACACATTTATGGTCCCAAATGTATAAAAATGACAAGTTAGGGACCCTCCCTATCCATATCTCATATGGAGTCATTTAGGCTATTATAGTCGGGTTTTAAATAGCTTACAAAATTGCGAAAAACTTCAAACCATATCTCATAAAGTTTGATTTATCTTCTTGACTACACCATTTTCTATGGAGTCATTATTTGATTATTACCCATTTGATCTTTCCGATCAACATTTTCATCTTGTCGTGCTTTTGGTTTACTACTTCATTTTGAAAATATTACACGTTCCAAAAATCACTTTTATGTCTTATTAAATAGATAGGAAGTATTCATATCTACCTAACATTACGGTAAAAGTAATGAAGTATATATAACCTACTATTGGCCTTACACATTCGTATGTATATGGTCAATCACCTCACTACTGTGTTTCTTTTCTGCAAATGTGTAGATACCCAGTTTCTGCACCTTCGAAAAACCACCCGATGATGATCGGACTATAACGTGTTTTTGATATGCGTGTGTGGATTGGCTATACATGAGACGGTTTAATACACAACTCGGATATGAAAAATGATTTCAAAAGTTTTCTAACTTCATTTGCATTAAAATAACATTATTTAGAGTTAAAACCGTCTTCAGGCCCAAAACCGACTCAGAAACCCGCAACTCAAGTCAACCTGAGTCAACCCGAGTCAACCCAAATCTCGAATGTCAAAAATAATGCCATGAATGTCTTCATCATGTCATTTCCATTAAAATGACCTTAATTTGAGTCAAAATTGACACCAAGCCAAAAACCGACTCGAAATTAAAATCCCGACTCACACGGGTCAAACCCGATGTCAAGGGTGCCCATATTGTTACACGATATCATGGTATAAACCACAAATCAAACCAACCAAATAATGGATAGAGCAAAGGCCACGTCCAAACTGAAAGGGACAATACACCCACTTGTATCTCAAGGTAGCTCGCGCCTTTTTAGGGTGTCTGCTTAGCCTCTAAGCAAACACAACCGACCTACCTCCCCACATTTCTCTATAAATACCACCCTTCACACACCAAAAAACTCACGCGAGAGTCCGCCCCCTCCTTCTCCCTTAAACTTCTAGAGCCGACTTCCTAAGTCACAAAATCGACACGTGATTACGACCTACCGATCGTAAACACAAGCCTTACACATTTTGTTTGGTACCGTCGCCGTGCATTCGACCGACCCATTTGGCCAACTCAATTCATCAATCAACATGTTTTAATTAACATATTTTCAACTCATTTTCAAAACAAAATTCTTTTTTAAGGCACTCTTTTAAACTTTTTCATCGTGAGTAGTCGCTACAAGAAAACCGTCTCTAAAGTCGTCTACCTTGCAAACATCAATACACGTAAGTTTGAGGGTGTAAATATCTCATTTATTTTATGTCTCTACTGTTTTTATGAGTTTATGAGCATGAACAATGCATAACACGATTCAAACATAGGTTAGACGAGCAAAAACCGAGTTTTGGCCTGAGACAGAAGCCCCTTGCTATGCAAAGAGGCTCGCGCCTCAGTAGGGGTGTCCAGGTCAGACTCAAACGTGTTTGAGTTCGTCTTTGCTTCAACACTTTCTTTTATTTTTACTTCTTTCCTTTTACGGTTTTTACCATTTTAAATGTTCCAAATCATTTTTATGACAAACTTTTTAACCACAAATCATAATCACCCTTGGTTCCATATACCATGATAGTTTAATCCGTGACTCGATGATTTTATGGTTAATTACATTTTAATGGGTATTTTAACACCCTTTTATTTTATTTACCATTTTTCTCATTTGTTTACATTTGCAAACATATTAGTCATAATTCATAATCATCCTCGATTATTTATACCATGTCGGTTTAATCCGAGTACGATGACAAACTTGACTAATTACAAATAATTGAACTTAACATAATTAGTTCAAATCAAACATTTTTCCTTTTACACATTTTAATATGCTTTTCAAACTTGCAAATTCGACAACGAATATTACTAACATAATAGTAATTATTCCGAGTCATGCAAATCATTAATCACAAAAAACGGTTTTAAACAACCTTTTTAGCAACCAGGAGACGCCCCTTGGGTCGTCGGCTGACTCGCGCGCCCAAGAGGCCGTCTGTTTTCATATTTTAAAACTTGGGCAGAGCCCTTCCCTCGCCAATAGGCTCGCGCCCCAATGGGGCTGCCTGGCATTGTTCTGCCTCATTTTGGTACTTGTCTAGGACGATCCCGATTACGGTTTATCCGAATACGTGACGGATCAGATTGACGAGTTTGCATTTTATACTTTGTCTTTTAAACACACTTTTTCAAATAAATGGATCGCTTATGCATCATAATCCGAATTTGGTAAATGGATGTTTAATATTCCTTTTTCACATGCAAATCAATCTAAATCCAACTCGATATCATTTTCTTGATATTTGGATAAACAAACCGACTTAGCAAACTTTCACATGTTAGGTTAAACTTTTGGATGTGCATTCATGCATGTACATCGTTTTATCAACTTTTGCACTTAAACAACCACGATCGATCAGTAGAGGCCGCTAACACGGGCGGGATTGGGTGTTCGATTAAAGGGCTTCCCAATACGTACCCTCACCCCTTACTCAAAACCTTTGGATAGTGGATGGACTTATCCAGGGCGTGCGAGAGTCATTTTAGGCATATAATGCTAAAAGGGGACGGGTCCTTATCTTTAGTACCTATGTCAAACACCGCTTTTTGCCTTGGTTGACCTAGGTATAAAGTGGATTCGAACGGGTTCCAAGCATCCCATAATTGCTTGGTGGCGACTCCGAACATCTCTAATCATTTCGAGACCTTTGCCGAGACGAAACCGACCGATCTAAAGCGATCCGGTCGGAAGCATTTTTACGTCACCGAGTGTGGCTTTCTAGACCGCTGCATGTCCACAGATTGGCTTGGCGTGCAGGTGGCCCGTGACCACAGATCGGTAGGTGGCCCAAATCCACAGACCGGCCTGTGGCCCATGTCCACAGATTGGCGACTCCGCTGGGGAAAACTAGGACACTTGTGTCTTTGTGATCTCTGGATGGTGAGACTCGAATGAGGTCTTGGTTCGAATGTATTAATTGATATTACAGTCACGGTCGGGTTCCTTGTCCGTGCCCACAACCTAACCATTTTCGACCAATTGGCTCATCTCGTCAGCGTGAGTTTTCTCATCCCCGCGTTTCGAATCCCGATTGAGTCAAACATACCATTGACGTTACACATTTCTCTTTCGTTAGAGAGCATTCATCACTTTTGAGCACGAGGCTAGGACACCCTCCTTACACATTTTGTTTGGATTGGTATCCCTCTCGCAAATTGGGGTTTGATTGCTTGGTGTGTAACCCACCCTTTTAAGCCAAAACCCGTGTCAGCATTATGCATAATATAATGAACTATGAGTGCTTATGTGTTTTGTGATCATAAGTCCTTCCGTGTCATTTTCAAAGTTTCAAAAACACCTTTTTGTTCCGTTATAATGGCCATTTCAAACCGCGGTCTTTCGCCGACCGTTGCAAACCCTTATTTATGTCGTCGTAATGACGACTTTCAAAACCGGTTATCTACAACCGTTTCAAAAACACATTTCACGCCGTTATAATGGCCGTTTCAAACCTCGGTCTTTTGCCGACCGTTGTAAACCTTTTGATGCCGTCGTAATGACGATTTTCAAACTTGGTTTTTTTATATATAACCATTTCAAATGCACCTTTTTATGCCGTCGTAATGGCGATTTTCAAATCCAGTTTTCTACAACCATTTCAACTCGCCTTTCTACGACGCAGTAATGACGATTTTCAAACCCGGTTTTTCAACCGTTTCAAAAGCACCTTTTTAGGTCGTCGTAATGACGATTTTTAAACTTGATTCTTCACAACCGTTTCAAACCTCGGTCTTTAGTCGACCGTTATGCACCTTTTTATACCGTTGTAATGACGATTTCAAACCTTGGTTTTCACAAGCCATTTCAAAATACCCTTGTGCGTCGTCATAATAGTCCTTTCAAACCTCGGTCCCTGGCCGTCCGATGCATTCTCAAAGCGCCTTTTTATGCCGTCATAATGACGAATTCTATCCTCGAATTTTCAAAATTTGAAATCAGTTTTCAAACAGAAACGTTTTTCAAACCGTCGTGATGACGATTTCAACCCGTGCAACTTTCCAAATTTCAAATCTCGTTTTCGAAAAAAAATTTGGCTTTACTAAGCCGTCGTAATGACGATTTCAATTCTCACAATTTTCGATTTGCATACCTTCTTTCAAAGGTTAATACGGTTTTCTAACCCGTCGTAATGACGAATTCAATCCTCATAATTTCCATATTCAAATCATTGAAAACAATTTAAACCGTTTCCAAATTTCAATTCAAAAACAAATCTTTGAAAACGAATTTCCCCATTTTCAAATTTCAAATCTAACTTCAAATATTTGAAAACAAATCTAACCGTTTTCAAATTTCAAATCCAACTCCAAACCCTTTGGAGACAAATTAACCGTTTAAAAATTTCAAATCCAATCTCAAATCATTGAAAATAAATCTAACCTTTTTCAAATTTCAAATCCAACTTCAAACCATTTGAAAACAAATTTAACCGTTTTCAAAATTCAAATTCAATTTCAAATCTTTGAAAACAAATCTAACCATTTTCAAATTTCAAATCCAACTTCAAACCCTTTGAAAATAAATTTAACCGTTTTCAAATTTCAAATCAAACCTTTGAAAATAAATTTAAACGTTTTCAAATTTCAATTCAAAATCAAATCTTTGAAAACAAGTCTAACAGTTTTCAAATTTCAATTCAAAATCAAATCTTTGAAAACATATTTAACCGTTTTCAAATTTTCAACCCAATTTCAAATTCTTGAAAACAAATTTAACCGTTTTCATGGCCATTGTGATGACGATTCCAAATTCTTCAATTCTCGATTTTCAAATCCGTGATTCGGGATTTCAAAAAACTGTTTTCGGAAACAACACAATGTTTTCAGAGCCGTCGCAATCTCAACTCAAACCGTCTTTTGAAAACAAACCTAAGACAACCCTTTCAACTGGCCGACCTACTGAAGATCCCTACTCTTCGGAAGCCGTCTATAAAACGACAAATGAATCTTTTTGAAAATTTCTATTTTCGAAAATTTCAGTCCACCTTTCCAATTCAGCCTCGAGTCGATTAGAGTCCAGTCGATTTCAAGTCAAGTCGTCTAGATAACGTCGAGTCTCTGCCGAAGTTAGTACCTATCTTCTGGTCTAGGTCGTGTCGCCTAATTGTCGAGACATCTTCAATGGCATTAGCAGAGTCGAAACCTGTCGAGTTTTAAACCCGCATTTCCCTTACATTACGGGTCAAAGGTCAAGTTTGTGTATATGTCTTGTCCAACGGCATCACGCCATCAACACACATCCAAACTGAGTCAGAAGTCGTCTGTCTAGGCATCACTATGCCAAAGTTGACACTCGAGTCTAAATTCAAAGTCATGCATCAAGAGTTCAAACACAAGAGGTCATTCACGCTCTTTAATGAACTCATAACCTAGTCACACCGTCGCATCTTCACGACAAAGCTTCCTTTTGTACATATGTGTCGCACTTGCCTTCGTTTGTGCAGTACCTTGCCAAAACAAGTTATAACGCCTATCGTGATGTTAATTAGGAATCCCTTGGGTGTCGTCGATCACCACCCAAAAACTCAGGAAGCTGATCAACCTTCGTCCGCCATGACTTCTGCCAAAACCAACAACATGGTCCTTCGACTCCTTGCTACCGTGGAAAACTTGAGCACTTGTCTCTCCCAATTTGAGGACAAAATGATAACCGAGAATTTTCCCTTTTCTGATATTGAGCAAAGGGTTAAGCTCCTTGAAAGCCGACTACTTGCCAACAACAAAAACAACCATCTTGAAAACCCTATTGGACACAGTCAGGAATCTTTCCTAGACTGCTCTCATCTCATCTCTCTCTTGACGATGAGAAAATTTATGCAATTGACGAGGATGGCATACAAAGAGCCATAATGATGCTCTCCATCTCCATCAACAATATATTCTCAAAGCTGCAAGTCGCTATCGATGATATGAACACCCAGGTAGCCAATTTGGAGACAAGGTTTAGTAGTACCGAAAATGAACCTGACCACCAAGGAGAAAACCGACCCTCCGTTCACCAACCAACAACTGTTGAAAATGAGGAGTCATCCGATGGTTCCCACATCCACGAACCTACCAACAAATAAATAACCTCACCAAAATCCCATTCAAAATATCAAGCAACATCCCAAAAACTTCCTATTGACAATTACCAAATCCTGCTTCCGCCCAGGATTGACAAAAACAAAAACAAAAACAAAACTCACAAAAACATCCCAAAAAACACCAATGTTGCAATCATGGGAAAACATCAAAGGGTATTCACAGATCTGGGAATAACAGATGGCACAGCTCTGGGGATACTTACTTCAGAAGGATTACTGAAACCGATTGGACCAACTCCGGATCCATCTGAGGCTAAGAAATCCCGTTTCTGGAACCCTAATGCCTATTGCCAATACCATTAAGGCAAGGGCCACGACACCGAATCCTGCTTCAAACTCAAGAATGTCATTCAAGATATGATTGAAGCTGGCAAAATCATAATTGCGCCTCTCAGTCAAGACAATCCTCTCGGATGTCTTAAGTCGAACAACAAGGTTGAACATTCTCAAAGGACATTCACCAACCTCAACACAACCTATGCCGCAGCTCTTCAAAAGCTCATGACTGAAGGGAAACTACAACCAATCGGTGTAATACTCCGTATTTATGAGTCTTGGGGTACTCTATCGAGTAGGCCTTACTCTGTCGAGTAAGGGAGTTTTGCGAAATAAAATAATTTCTGACCTGTTGGGTACTCAATCGAGTAACTGCGATACTCGATCGAGTAGGGGGGTACTCGATCGAGTACCTGGGCTACTCGATCAAGTAGCCGGTTTACGGGGGTTGTTTTCTCGGGTTTTGTTAATTATGCGATTAAGGTATATAATCTTTTCGTCATTCATTCTAATTACTTTTATTAAACCTAAATCACTGTGAGAAGAGAAAGCAAACTACGTTCATCACCTTAATCGCATTGTTAACAAATCCCGGAGCTTGGATGGTCGGATTTCACTTGTCTTTACACCGTTGTAATCCTTGCGTCGAGGGTAAGACCTTTATACCGTTTTTATTGTATTTCGTCAAAGTTAGTTAAACCCTAATATTGGGAATTGGGGATTTTGTTGTGTTATGTACATAGTAGTAATTATGTGCTTTTATAATTAGGAGGAGGATTCGTAGAGGAAGCTTTTTGACTTCAGCTGTGAGATCGTCTGACAATTGTGCTTTCCAGGTAGGGTTTCCCTACTCAGTATTACTTACATGTGGTGTGGTGTTGTGCTGTAATTAGTATAATTGGTTGATTCAGACGATGTTGTGATTGTGATTGTGATTGTCCTGTCTGTGGTTCTCGAGATGCGTTCTCGGCGAGTGGAGTCACTTGGGAGTGGCATCACGCCTACTTTCGCGCCCTTCGTGGAACTCGCCACGGAAGGGGATGTGCACATTAATGGGATAGGGTTATCGCTCGGTATGATGAGCGGGGCTTAGGTGGGAACAGGCTGCGGTCCCTCATCGTGGTAGGGTCCAAAGTGGACGCCGTCGGAGACGGAGACGGAGTGGAGTGCTTGATCATATATGATTGTTTGAGTTGTATTGGTTCTTGTATTGTTGATTATACCTCTTGTGTAAATAGTACTTCCCTGGTGAATGTTTTGAAAACTGCGGTGATCCATTCGGGGATGGTGAGCGATATTGAGCGGTATGACATGAGTACTTTGGATAGCCGGGATTGCCACGATCGATGATGATAGAAGTCTTCCGCCTTGTAGTTTAGCGGTTTTCATATACATTTTAGTTAGTTCAGTAGACAGCCGTTTTGAGAACATGTATTAGTATTTGGTTTGGTTTTTGGATTGTAACCTTTCGCTAAAGTATTACTATTTAAATATCGTTTCATTATTGTTTATTTGATTATCATTGCCTCGGGTAACCGAGATGGTAACGTCCTTATACCTGAGTGGTCCTGGTAAGGCACTTGGAGTATGGGGGTGTTACAAAATGGTATCAGAGCGACGATCCTGAAACCTGTAACCAATGAACCCAATGAATATAGGGAGTCAATTAAAATGAACCCGGGGTAAAGGTTGTAGGAGCTAATGCAAAGGCTTGGGAGACGTCCTAAATTCGCGATCGCCCTATAATTTTGAACCGGTCACATGGGGGGAATTCTCTGTTAAGTCATATGTGTTGTTTGTTCGCTGGTGTGTGGATGTAATGAGGTGTGTTGTAAATGTGGGATGTTTGAAGTAGAAGTTGAGAATATGAATGAAATTGAAGAGAGATATATATATATAGAATTGTGTTGGAATGAGAATCATGTTGAGTGATTACTATGTGGCATTAATAACATGATATAATTGTTTGTTAATCGCATGAGCAGTTGAGTAGCATAGTATGCATAATTAAGAAATGATATCGCGTTATAAGTTGTTTTACATGTTATAATATGTTATAGCATGCGGGTAACATATTCGAGTTAGCATGACTTGATCGAGTGGGACTGACTTGATCGGGTGGGTTTTTGACGTTTTTACGACCAGAATCGAGTTTTAGGGTACTCGATCGAGTAACTAGGGGTACTCGATCGAGTAGGGGGTCACTCGATCGAGTAGCCTGGCTACTCGGTCGAGTATGTTAGAAGTCATAAGGTCTGTTTGTGTTCTGAAGTCGAGGTACTCGATCGAGTATGGGAGGCACTCGATCGAGTAGCCTCTTACTCGATCGAGTAGGTTGGGACACTCGATCGAGTAGCACCTGGGTAGCCTGTTTTCGTGTTTTGAGGTTTAGTACATGTGTTTATGTCTACCCTTTCTTATATATAGCTTCAAGATGCCGCCTAAGAGAAACGCTTACTATGCGAGAGCTGAGTCCATGAATACGGATGATATTGTTAAGATGTTGGAGCACCAGGATGCTTTTACGGAGGCCTTAAAGAAAGTGAATAAGGATAAGGAGGTTGATCACTCTAAGATCAGCCTTTACATAGCTAGGTTCAACCCAAAGGAGTACAAGGGGACCGGGAACCAAACCTTCTTGACAACTGGCATCGTGAGATGGAGAATATATCGGACCTGGTTCATTGTCCGATGAGATGAGAGTAGAGCAAGCTGCGTTCTATCTCGAAAGAGGCACTGGTGAGTGGTGGGATAAGGTGAAAGTGAGTGCGAGAGAGATGTATGCTAACCAAGGCTTACCTGCTATACCTTGGGATGAGTTCCGTAGGGCTATGAGAAAAGAGTTTGTGCGAGCATGTGAGAAGCAAGTCAAGGAGGAGTTTGATGGGTTCAAGATGACATCCGACATGTCCGTGGCTGAGTACTATAAGCGGTTTAATGAGAAGTCTAGGTATCTTTGAGGACATGGGATTGAGTGATGAGAATCGGCGCCGAGGTTTGAGAGGGGTTGACCCTAGGATCATGGATAAGCTACTGTATGAGTCCTTACGATGTTAAGGACGCTTATGAGAGAGAGCCGGGAGGGCCGAGAGGTTAATGGAGATGGCTCGGAGAGGTCCGGTGTTGAGAAAAGAAAGGTTGAGAGTGAGGGTGGTGGCCAATCTAGTCATAAGAAAGGCAACCACAATCAAGCTAAGGGGTTTTCTGGGGTCGGGTTTAGTCTTTGGGGCTTCCTTCGGGAGTGGCCGTGGGGGTAGCAAAGAATAAGTTGGGGTATGACTTGCTTTGGCTGTGGCGGTGTCGGCCACAAGAGACATGAGTGCACGAGTGTGCCCGGAGCTTTTCGGGGACGGGTCGGGAAGTTATTCTCGGGGACCGCACGAGTTATGCGAGCAACGGACCAAGCGGGTCATGGTCTAACCGGGGAGCCAAAGCTATCGAGTGGAGGTAACCGCAACGGCGGTAATTCTTATCGAAACCAGCTACGAACAACAACAACAACAATCGTGGGTCGGGTGCTAAGCGGCCACATCAGCCAAGATCTTGTCCAGGGAGGTGGACAAAAGACCAAAAAAGTCATTTCATGATGGACAAGAAAGCGGTGAGGAGGATGTACATGTTATCACTGGTACCTTTCTTGTTAACGGTATGCATACCTTTGTTTTGTTTGATTCGGGGGCTTCCCAGTCGTTTGTATCATCGAGTCATGTTAAAAGGTTGGGTTTGAAAGTTTATGAGTTTGTAAGTGAGAAAGTTTGTATACCTTCGGGGGAGTCTGTATCTTGTGGGAGGTTGTTTAGGGATGTGTCTATGATAGTTGGGCAAGTCGACCTATCAGTAGACTTGCTAGAGTTTCCTTTTAACGGTTTTGAGATGATAGTCGGGATGGATTGGGTGGGAAAGTATAAAGCTAAGATAGACTGTCATCAAAAGAAAGTGTCTTTGAGAGGGCCTAAGGGTATTAGTGTGTCTTATCGTGGGTTTTTAGTCAAACTCAAAGTTAAGTTGATTGCAGCTATCACGTTGAAGTCTTATCTGAGGAAGGGATGTCCTTTGATCTTGTGCCATGTGAGAGATGACCGGATAGAGAGTCCGACAGTTGACGAGATACCAGTGGTGGGAGAGTTTGCCGATGTTTTTCCTAACGAGATTCTGGGGTTGCCACCGAAGAGGGAGTTAGATTTCACCGTTGAGTTGAAACCGGGGACGGAGCCAAACTCTAAGGCACCGTACCGGATGGGTCCTAAAGAGATGGAGGATCTCAGGAAGCAGTTAGACGATCTGATAGAGAAGGGATACATTAGACCTAGTGTATCGCCGTGGGGAGCACCGGTTCTTTTCGTGAAGAAGAAGGATGGGAGTTTGAGGTTATGCATAGATTACAGAGAGCTGAATCGAGTGACGGTGAAGAACAAGTATCCTTTGCCAAGGATAGATGACCTATTTGATCAGTTGAGTGGTGCATCAGTCTTTTCCAAGATTGATTTGAGGTCGGGGTACCAACAGGTGAAGATTAGAGAGGTGGACATACCAAAGACAGCTTTCACATCGAGGTATGGTCACTATGAGTATGTGGTGATGCCGTTTGGGTTATCTAATGCACCGGCCGTGTTTATGGATTTGATGAACAGAATCTTCAGACAGTTTTTGGACAAGTTCGTGGTGGTGTTCATCGATGACATCTTAGTCTACTCTAAGACTAAGGAGGAGCATGAGGAGCATCCGAGGATCGTGTTGCGACGTTGAGGACCATGAGTTGTATGCTAAACTGTCCAAGTGTGAGTTCTGGTTGGAGAAAGTTGCTTTTCTGGGGCATGTGATCTCTAAGGAGGGAGTAGCAGTGGATCCGGCAAAGATTGAGGCAGTGACAAAGTGGGAAGCACCAAAGAATGTCGCTGAGGTTAGGAGTTTCTTGGGTTTAGCTGGATACTACAGACGGTTCGTGAAAGATTTCTCCAAGATAGCTAGACCTATGACAGCGTTGATGAGGAAAGAGAACAGGTTTCATTGGGATGAGAGTTGTGAAAAGGCGTTCCAAACATTAAAGGAGCGTTTGACCACAGCTCCTATCTTAGCATTGCCTGAAGGGATCGAGAACTTTGAGGTTTATACAGATGCCTCAAAGAATAGGTTAGGATGTGTGTTGATGCAGAACGGTAAGGTGATTGCCTATGCTTCTAGGCAATTGAAGCCGTATGAGGAGAACTACCCTACACATGATCTAGAGTTGGGTGCGGTGGTGTTTGCTCTCAAGATTTGGAGACATTACCTTTATGGGGCGACCTTTAAGGTATTTTCTGATCACAAGAGTCTCAAGTACATCTTCACTCAAAAAGAGTTGAACATGAGGCAGAGGAGGTGGATGGAGCTGATTGGCGATTATGACATGGATATTATCTACCATGAAGGGAAAGCCAATGTCGTTGCAGATGCTTTGAGTAGGAAGAGTGTACACTCCCTGTGTACAGCTCTATCTTTGATGAGGTTGAGAGATGAGGTGGGGAAGTTTGGGATACATATGATTCAGAGAGGAGATGCTATGGGAGATTTGACAGTGCAGCCTGATCTTTATGATGATATTCAAGGTAAACAAGCTTTAGATCCTAAGATGGTTGAGTGGAGAGCTGGAGTAGAGAAAGGGACAGTGTCCCAATTTTTTATTCACACAGATGGTAGTTTTAGGTTTGATGGTAGGTGGTGTGTCCCTAATGATGAGGAGCTGAAAAAGACAATCATGACAGAGGCACATTGTACACCATATTCAGTACATCCAGGCGGAGACAAGCTATACAAGGACTTGAAAAACACGTTTTGGTGGCCTGGGCTGAAGAAGGAAACAGCTGAGTTTGTGGCCCGTTGTTTGACATGCCAGAGAGTTAAAGGGGAACAGCGACGACCACAAGGTAAGATTCAGTCTTTGGAGGTACCTGAGTGGAAGTGGGAATCCATTTCTATGGATTTTATCGTGGATTTACCAAAGAGTCAACATGGTAATAACATGATATGGGTGATAGTGGATCGACTGACCAAGTCAGCTCACTTTGTTCCAATGAAAGATACATGGACTAAAGCACAATTGGCTATGGCTTATCGAAATAATGTGCTTAAGTTACATGGAGTCCCTAAGGACATAGTGTCTGACAGAGATGCGAGGTTTATATCACGGTTCTGGAAAGAGTTGCAGGAATCTTTGGGTACAACTTTGAAGATGAGTACAGCTTTTCATCCTGCGACAGACGGTCAGACTGAGAGAACAATCAAAACTCTTGAGGATATGTTACGAGCTTGTGTGATGGACTTTGGTGGTAGCTGGGAACAGAGGTTGGATTTGATAGAGTTTTCTTAGAACAACAGCTACCACACTAGTATAGGCATGGCACCGTTTGAGGCGTTATATGGAAGGAGATGCAGGAGTCCGATTTGTTGGGACGACAGTGCTGAGGCAGTGGTTCTAGGACCAGAGATGGTACATGAGATGGTTGAACAGATTAAGATGATCAGGGAACGCATGAGAGCAAACTCGGATCGACAAAAGAGTTATGCAGATCTACATCGCCGGGATATAGAGTTTCAGGTTGGGGATAAGGTTCTTCTGAAAGTGTCTCCTATGCGTGGTGTTATGAGATTTGGGAAGAAAGGCAAGCTGAGTCAGAAGTTCATCGGTCCTTATGAGATCTTAGAGCGAGTTGGGGAGGTTGCTTACCGTCTGGCTTTACCTGCTGCTTTAGAGAGAGTGCATAATGTGTTTCATGTATCGCAGCTGCGGAAGTATGTGAGTGACCCGTCACATGTGTTAGAGGCAGAGAGCATAAAACTAGATGAGTATTTATCATATCTTGAGGTACCTAAGCAGATCCTTGACCGGAAGGTTAGGAAGACTAGGAGTGGTGAGACAGTGTTGTTTAAGATCCTTTGGTCTAACCACGAGACAGAGGAAGCTACATGGGAGGCAGAGGAGATCATGAGAGAGCGCTACCTTTTCCTTTTTGATCAGGTATGTTTGGTTACGAGGACGTAACCTTGTTTCTTTTAGGGGGGTAGGAGATGATCGCAAAGAGTTTTAAGAGTTTTATACCCTTTTTATGTTGTGTCGGTATAGTTGTTGTCGTTGAGTCGGGTTGAGTTTGAGTTAGTAACAAGTTTTTATATTGAGTTTGTTTCGATTGTTGAGTCGGGAGTGTGGTAGTGTGAGCCTTTGTTTTGTGTTGGTTTGAACTTCGGGGACGAAGTTCTTTTTAAGGAGGGAAGACTGTAATACTCCGTATTTATGAGTCTTGGGGTACTCTATCGAGTAGGCCTTACTCTGTCGAGTAAGGGAGTTTTGCGAAATAAAATAGTTTCTGACCTGTTGGGTACTCGATCGAGTAACTGCGATACTCGATCGAGTAGGGGAGTACTCGATCGAGTACCTGGGCTACTCGATCGAGTAGCCGTTTTGGGGTTGTTTTCTCGGGTTTTGTTAATTATGCGATTAAGGTATATAATCTTTTCGTCATTCATTCTAATTACTTTTCTCGAAACCTAAATCACCGTGAGAAGAGAAAGCAAACTACGTTCATCACCTTAATCGCATTGTTAACAAATCCCGGAGCTTGGAAGGTCGGATTTCACTTGTCTTTACACCGTTGTAATCCTTGCGTCGAGGGTAAGACCTTTATACCGTTTTTATTGTATTTCGTCAAAGTTAGTTAAACCCTAATATTGGGAATTGGGGATTTTGTTGTGTTATGTGCATAGTAGTAATTATGTGCTTGTATAATTAGGAGGAGGATTCGTAGAGGAAGCTTTTTGACTTCAAAACTGTGAGATCGTCGACAATTGTGCTTTCCGGTAGGGTTTCCCTACTCGATTACTTACATGTGGTATGGTGTTGTCTTTGTAATTAGTATAATTGGTTGATTCAGACGATGTTGTGATTGTGATTGTGATTGTCTGTCTGTGGTTCTCGAGATGCGTTCTCGGCTGAGTGGAGTCACTTGCGGGAGTGGCATCGCGCCCTACTTTCGCCCTTCGTGGAACCCGCCACGGAAGGGGATGTGCACATTAATGGGACAGGGTTATCGCTCGGTATGATGAGCGGGGCTTAGGTGGGAACGGCTGCGGTCCCCCACTGGCAGGGCTGGTCCAGTGGACAGTCGGAGACGGAGACGGAGTGGAGTGCTTTATCATATATGATTGTTTGAGTTGTATTGGTTACTGTATTGTTGATTATACCTCTTGTGTAAATAGTACTGACCCCGGTGAATGTTTTGAAAACCTGCGGTGATCCATTCGGGGATGGTGAGCAGATATTGAGCAGGTATGACATGAGTACTAGGATAGCTGGGATTGCCACGATCAGATGATAGAAGTCTTCCGCTGTAGTTTAGCAGTTTTCATATACATTTTAGTTAGTTCAGTAGACAGCCGTTTTGAGAACATGTATTAGTATTTGGTTTGGTTTTTGGATTGTAACCTTTCGCTAAAGTATTACTATTTAAATATCGTTTCATTATTGTTTATTTGATTATCATTGCCTCGGGTAACCGAGATGGTAACGTCCTTATACCTGAGTGGTCCTGGTAAGGCACTTGGAGTATGGGGGTGTTACAATCGGGCCCACTCCGGACCCGTCTGAATGCAGGAAAACCCGTTTCTGCGACGGCATTGCCTATTGCCAATATCATCAAGGAAAAGGTCATGATACTAAAACATGCTTCAAACTGAAACATGTTATTCAAAATATGATTGACAACCATGAACTGGTAGCTTGATCCCTATGCCAACCAAGTGATGAAAACAACCCTAATGAACATCTCTTTCTGCAAGGAGATGAAAGCCTCATGGACTTTTGTCCTCATATCATTCCCAAAAACGAGAGTGAAGTGCTCAAGTGGGCCAATGCTCAAAACCAGACATTCAAGCCGCTGGATGCTGCGAAAGAGACATTTGAGGAGGAACATGATGATTAGGAGTTTGTATCTACGATTGAGTCCGAGTCCGAGTCTTAGGCTTTCTCATATCTATCCTAGCGTCTGTCCTTTTATACCTAAATGACAACTGGGGGCTGTCCCCATGAGTCGCATGTATTCATCGAGTCTATGCTAACCTCTTATTTATCTAAATAAAAGCACGATTTCCAACTATCATATATTCTCCCCTTTACCATTTTCCGTTGACAACGAGAATTGATTTGAGAATTGATTTAAAACAAACAATATGTACCAATTCAATGTGAGTACACTCGAGTGATGTTCTGTACCAAGTAAGCGGAGGACTCGAAACTCCGTGTCCATTCTCTTTACCTATTCCATGTCTGGCAATAGAAACCTTTCATTAGCACCCGATATAGAACGAGCTCTCAATCAAAGGGATCCAGATAACAAACCAGAACATCTCCTTGTTCATGATCAATGACGGAAGGTAAGCCCATTCCCCACAAAAACATCCCATCACCAAATATCAACCTCTCACCAACGGGTACATCCCCGTCTGCACCTCTACCTTCCTCTAATGAAGGACGGCAAAGAACCAATAAATCAAAAACCAGAGCCAAGGCCAAAATCAAAGACCCAAGCCAATATCCATTCACCAAAGTCAAAGCGATAGGCCAAAATAAAAGGCCCAAGCCAATAGCCATTCACCAAAAGTCAAAGCAAAAGGCCAAAATCAAAGGCTCAAGCCAATATCCTTTCACCCAAAGCCAAAGAGAAAGGCCAAAATCAAAGACTGAAGCCAATATCCATTCACTCAAAGCAAAAACCAAAGTCAATTCACTCAAAGCAAAAGCCAAATCAAAGCTACTCACCCAAGGCTAAAATCAAAGGCCCAAGCCAATAGCCATTCAAGGCCAAAGCCAAAATCCAAGCCAAAGCGAAAACCAAAGCCAAAACGAAAGCCAAGGCTAAAGCCAAAGCAAAAAAACAAAGACCAAAAGCCATTCAGCCGATACAAAAGCCATCCAGCCGAAGCAAAACCAAAACCCATAGCCAAACCAAAGCTACTCACCCAAGGCCGAAGCCAAGGCCCAAGCTAAAATCAATACAAAACAAGATTGAAACCCTTTTCTCAAAAAGGCCAAAATCCAAAGAAAGCATCCAACACACAAAATCCTGGACAAGTGAGTCCAAAATACCAAGTCCAGGACCAACAAGTCCAAAGCCCAGGCCAATGAGTCCAACACACAAACTCCCGGACCGACAAGTCCAAAACACCAAACAAGTTAGTCTAAAACACCAAGTCCAGGACCAACAAGTCCAAAGCCCATGACCAACATTTCTTCCCTCCAAACTCCGGGACCAACAAGTACAAAACACAAAAATACCAAAACCCAATATCAAAGAGCTAAAACAAGAGCTCAAGACTCGTCAACTAATAACAAACCCAACACTGCGTCACCCCTAAGTCCTTCTTGAGACTGCTACAGGGAGACCTATCTAGGCATTCGAGGATTCCCCTCGATCTCGTAATATCACACCTTAACCTTTAAGGTCCAGACATGGGATTCTGATCCCACATTGTTTACCAACCATTTCATGCTCAGGCCACATCGAGCCAGAGACCCCTTTCCGCAACACATTACAAGCCGTAACCCATCGGCCCAAACACCACAAATACAAGCTCCAGATCTTTATCTATCAAACAAACCTCTTATTACCAAGCTTCACATTCCATAATGTCGAAGCCATTTTAACCTTGACCCAGATACGGAGTCTTCAAAAAACATTGCTCCCCGGAGCGGGACATGCCTATTTCATTCTTAGAGTCCACTTTTTAGTGTGCTCATGTGACAAGAAACTCTTTTCAAACTATGCCTCTTCGATTCATCATCAAGAGAGATTTCTCTCCAATCAACCTTCAAGTCACCAAACGGAATTCACCGTCGTGGCCCTCAACTCCAGATTTTTATCTGTCAAACTAACCTATCATCACCAAGCTCCACATTCCATAATGTCGAAGCCATTTTCTGTTAGGATCATATACCTATTATTAGACTCCACTAATAGTGAACTAAATAACTTGTTAATTATATGTTCTTTAGATCTAGTGCATGCATAACAAAATGAAAGATTTATAAGAAAAGCAATGTCCCTTACATTGGTATATGGTTCGAAATATAGGGCACAAGTAAGGTCACCTTCCTTCACTTGTTCTTGAGCTTAATATGATGGATGATCTTCCAAGATCCCAAGTATAGAAATCCTCCTTAGATTGCACCCAAGACTAACCCTTAAACTAGTATACTAATTAACTAGATTATTATACTAGTATCCTTAAAATGATTCTAATATTATTATTATTACTACACTAGTAACCTTGTTTTAATATTAGAATGGATGAACAATTTATTGTGAATCTTTAAAAACTTGTTAGAGAAAAACTAGAGAGAAGAAGCACATTTTGCATGTAAGAAATTAGAATAAATTAGATGGATGGAAAAATTTGGACAAAAGTCCTCTTATGAAGAGCTGCGTCCGGTTGGGGTAGGTGCCAAAAAAGCATCTCCCTTTTCTCTTTTTATCTTCACAAGAATAAGTAGTATAGGATGTGTAAGAATAGGTCTATAGCTAGTTGTAGATAGGTATCTTCATACCATTTTATTAAATAAAATAAAACAACCAAAAACCCACTAACACACCCTCCATTTCGGTCCAACCTCCTTAATATGGACTACCATTTTATTTTTGTCAATTTGTTATTTGTCACACAATATGTCACATGTAGTCTTATACATGTTATTAATTAATTTAATGCATATTTATCACATATATATCATTTTACAAATTAATTAAATCACATACAATAAATTGACTAGTGATACTTGATCACATAAATAAAATGGGTCATAAAATTATAATTCACAACATCTTTTAACTATAATTAACCATTCATTCTAATCTCTATTGTTTCTCAAACAATAAGAAATTTTAGTAACAAAGAATTTTTATTACTAAAATAAATCTTATTTAATCCAATTACAATAATATATCAATATTCTCTCTCACAAGTGAATTGTTCATTTTTAAGGAATTGATTACCTTGTATCGTCATACAATTAACCAATTTATCCATTAAGGGAATTGTCCTATAGGTGTGACCTTAAGGGATCAACTGACCACCACCGTCACACGACAGTAATGTCAAACTCTAGTCAGCCAATCATTACTGATTAATGACGATCAGTTGATTATATAATAAATCATCCCTCACGTATTCTTTATATGAGATTTAAATTATGATAGCAAATCATGTGATCGCACTATTGTCGAGGACACATTTCCCAACAATCTCCCACTTGTCCTAGACAAGTGTGCGTCACCATTTCTCTTATCCTATTACAATCTCCCACTCAATGCAAGGTGTCTTGTAGGTCGTACTTACACTTGATCATATCTTGAGTGGTTTTCTCGATCTGGAGATTAACTGTCTGACCGGAATTATCTATCATAGATACCTTTCGAGCTTGGCCACGCATTTCCAGTTAACTACTGCTCGAGTGGCCTTGAGATTTCAAACAACCCTGACAAGGGGTGGATAATTGCTATCGCCCTATTCCCTTCGTTTAGCCACAGTCCATCATAACCCAAAATATACCCAGTTTGACCTCATTTATGAAATCGTAGAGTATAAATCAAAGCTAATCAGAAGTTGTTCCAACTTGGGCGAATAGTCTCTATTCAAAAGAATTGACTCATAAGAATACTATAGTAGCTCTTGCTACGACCGGGCTTTATGAATTACCAGAACTCTATAAGCGGTCATTGCCCGACAGATTGTCCCATACAGTCTGCCTATGTGATCGACTAGTCATCCCATATGACTTTATGGCACTTGAACTTGCCATCAATCGCATCACACTCTAGTCACTTCGAGACGTCACCTCATATAAGTAACTAGGGGCAAATACCATGTCAATCCAGTTTACTTTAATGGGGTTCAATTTGTCTCTACAACCCATTTGGATTTAACAAGGTAATGGGTGAGTTTAATAAAACTCAAACGATAAATGCGATTATCACATATGAATAGTCAATACACTATTACTACTTCATATCTTATAATCTTTAGTGTATTATTAACACTAGTTTAGATGCAATAAGAGCTTGGAAAGTAGATATACCCGATATCCGTATATTCCAACTTTATTAATTGTTATTTCCTTTCATTCAATGTCATCTCTAATGACATGAATTTATCCAAGTATGTGTCTATACTTCTTACTAGACTTGGGCTCTTTTACTTGAAAGATGCTCCCACTGTTATCGCATAATTTGTGACAAAATCATTTGTAGAGGGATTCACCCTTAATCCCTACATTGACTATTTTATCACAATTTACTTGGATTCCTTTTGTAGAATTTGCAATGCACGAAACTAAAACACTTTTCTTAGTTTCTTACTCCTTAGTCAATATGTCATCCTAGGATTTCAACAAATCCTTTTGGTTTGGAAACTAAAGTTTCTGCAACCCTTCAACACATAACTTAGTTTATCATCCAAACATATGATCAAATCCTTAATCCTTCTCAAGAATCTCAAGGATGCTCTTTAAGGCTTTCACAAGCCATATCATGGGAATTATCCCTTTTATTGACTTATTATGCTCTCATCATATGTCGCACCATGCCATGTGCGTCTGTTGGCATACATGATCATTCTAAAGGCGCAAACATTAGAAAGCGATTTCATGTAATCAACAACTTAATAGGTTCAGTGAATAACTATGACTTCATCATAGTAATTCCACTTCCATCAACATGAATAGCCTATTTAACCTTGTTGATATACAACAGATACGAAAGATCTTATCCTCATAAGACTCTTAACCCCATGCCAATATTCTCTCACACAGATTCAGAAATCTTAGAATATATCACACCTTTTCCTAGTCTCCCAATGACTCTTTCACAGAAGAGAGCATTGGTACGTTATTCTCAATAAGTAATATGTTATCAACATATAAGACATGGAGAAACAATCCTAGCTCCCACTTAACTTCATGTATAATCATGATTCTTCAATCATGTGAATGAACTCATCCACTATTATCACATGAACGAAAAGTATAATCCTTTAATGCTAGCTTAAGTCCATCTTGTGATCACTTAAGATAGCTACGCATAATATGTTAGGATTCTTAGATCTTCATCTAAGGTTTTGTGTTTCAAACATTTTCTTCTCTAAATTCCCATTTTAGAAAAGCGAATTTTAATCTCTTTGCCATTCTTCATTAAATGAAAAGCGGCAATTCCTAACACAATTAATCTTGATCAACATCTTCATGTAAATCTTATGCATTTGAGTACTCTAAAGCTCTATTTACCTTTAAAGAGACCCTTACCTTAAAGTAAATCTACTCTTGAGTAACAATTTTTGGATTGTAATGCTTCGGCTCATATGTAATAAGGTCATGATACTATCACTTTCACAAAGTAATATTTTTAAACAATAAGACATGTGCAATAAACTCCCACTGAACTATGCTCTTATTCTATCTTCATAGACTATAGTTCAACTATATTCCCACTCTATAATTCCATTACTTTCACAAAGTACTATAAGAGATGTTTGTGACGATTCAATCTACTCCCACTCTATCTCTCAGAAATACATCTATTTTCTTGAGAGATAGTTTTGTGAGTCACAAACATATATATTTAACGGAGTATTAGGAGTTTACCTAGACTATGTATTAGCTTTCAAAAGGCCATCCTAACATGGCAGCTTGATCATATACGAGTCTTATCCATGTCATCTGTTTAAAAGACTCTCTATTCTAGGTATCCCATGGTTGACCATCCGTTTAGAATTACTTGTCCGTATTGGATTGCAAATTCCCAAAATTGAGTTCAACAAATCAAACCAACTCATATTAGTTTGATCTTATGGGTAGTGACACTAGGTCATAATCCATCTTTAATAAATCAAATTTATTACTTAGATCTTTGCTACTACGATCGGATCGTAATGCTTTCGTCTTTTCTTCAATTGGTTCTCTATATCATTTCGAAATTTCTCAAATTTCTCAAATGCTTCACTTTATATTTGATTAAGTAAATATATATACCCATATCTACTTAAATTATCGGTAAAAGTGACGAAGTAGTCATAAATCCCCTTGCGGTGATGCATATTTAGAACACATACATCGGCATGTATTAGTCCCAACAAATCACTTGCTCGTGTTCCTTTACCACTAAAGGAAGTGCAAATAATTTTGCGAAGGAGACAAGATTCGCATATTCCATATGATTGAAAATCAAATGGTTCAATAAACCTAGTCGACACTAGCCTTTAATGCGTTTCTCTTTTACGTAACCAAATTGAAAAATCAAATGTACAAATCATTTGGATTACTAGTTATGAGTCTTTTTGATCGTATTATGTATATATCATTGCTTGAGTTGGAGGTGTCTAAAATTTGTATATCATAAAGATAAGTGACACGGCTCACATCCATATCTAATTTCAATAAAATACAACAATTGTCTTTGATGACAAAATATAAGTCCTTTCATGTCTCACATAGAAATGGAAATAATGTTTTAGACTAAGTGGGTACATAATAACAATTATGTAAATTATAACTCAAAGCTATTAGCAAAAACAAGTACATAAGTCCCTCTTGAAGTGGCGGCTACCCTAGCTCCATTTCCTTGTCGGAGATTCATATCACTCTTGTTTAGCTTTTCCACATTTCCAAGTCCCACTTGGAGTAACAAGCCCAGCTTTGATATCTTCCAAATACTTGGGGCAATTTCGCCTCCAATGGCCCATGACATTACAATAATGACATTCCTCATAGGATTCGGCACCTTTCTTGGTCTTGGTCTTAGTAGTCCCACTATTCATTTCCAATTTATAATCAGGTTTGGGTTTCTCGCCCATTATTGCCTTCCCTTTATTAATACCAACACTCCTATCATTTGCAAGGACACTCTTGCTAGAACTCCCACTCAATTTGATATTTCTCTTTGTTTCTTCAAACAAGGATGCCTTGGGTTTTGTAAGATTTTCTTCACAAGATTTTCTTTCCAAGGTGGTGGGCAATAATATTGGAGTGGGTGGAATGGAGGTGGTAAAGAAGCAAAAAATTTCCATCCTGACCAATGCCAATGCGTAATTCTCTAATCGTATCATACTCGGAGCTTTTTTCATCAAATGATTGGAGCCATGTATCAACGGTGATTGGTGTGGGAGTATTAGATGAATTCATTGCGTATTATTAACTACAAAAACGGAAATGAAGGAAATAATTAACATCTATCATTTTAATAATACTCGTAAATTTAACTACAAGTATTGCATTTTTATAGTGACCTCCACACAACAATATAAATGATTCCGAGATCCAAATTCATATTAATACGGGCACGGTGAGCCGATTCATCCCTTATTAATATAACTCGGTTGATTAACTCTTTAATCGATCCTACTTTTAGAACTCTCGGTCGATAAAAATTACTCTAATTCTCATCTTTAGCCCGGAACACATGCGACTACGGTCACGAATACTTCCGTTGAGATCAATCCAAATTTCGATGTAATCACATTTTACTACCCCACTTCGCCAACATAACAAGGTTTGTATTACGGTAAAGCCGGATTAACTCCCTTATGAAATTGGTACTTCATGGGTTTCTACTATTTGGTAAGGCTATATCTCAATTATTATATGTGAGAGGTCTTGTCAATTTATTATCTATCACGTTTTAAGTGAACTAAAGCGGTGAACTACGATAATTATAATTGACACGATCGATGACTCGATATGATATGCATGTGTGGTTATGGCGATTTGGCAATGCATGCAACATATTAAAAGAAATGCAAAGCAATAAATAAAATTCCTAGTATGGCCTTCCTAAAATAGAAAATCAAATAATCTATTACATATTCGGAAACCAACTCCTTTGGTCCCTTGAATCTTCAAGTGACACGCCTCCCAAGACACCGTCTTCGTCGGATCACCTTTCCGATTGGCACCGTCTTTGAAGATGCTCCATAATTACAAATAATTATAAAAATACAAAGCTATTCCTAATATATATTTGTAAAATGGAAAAACTAATAAAAATAAAAGTGATACGAGATCACATTAAATTACAACCGAATCAATATTCCCTTTCATTACGAGTAATATCGATTAAAACTAAGGCCATACTAAGATAAAATTACATAATTCAAAATTATATAAATAAAAGACATTCAACAATTAAAATATGCAGCATTATAATATATACCTATCATGCCAAATGATGTGCCAAATCGCCCTATTTAACTTATGTCGTACATATAACCCGGTTTTATGGAAATGCGTGATAATAACCTTTTAAAATCACTAATTAACACTTAAATCACATCTAAGCTCAAGTTAATTATCCTAACACTTTTTAGGACTCAAAAATTAGTCATCACTCAATGTTTGACAATAATTCAACTTGATTTAATTTTATGCTCATTTTAGACCATAAAATCATAATATTTATGAAATAAATCCAAATTAATTTATAAAAATTTCAAAACTTGAATTTTTAATTTTTTAACATTATGGAATAATTCCATGACACTCATAATGTCAAAAATCATGGTTAAAATTTTCGAATTAATTTTGAGAAAATATAGTTGCATTTAATCGGTTTTATCTGATAAAATATTTAAAGTATCCAAAAATTACTCCAATAATTTTTACAACCTTATATCTGATTAGTGGGATATTAATGCAACTTAAAATATTTTTCTCAAGTCATGCAATACGTTTTAGCTAATTTTGCTAAAATAGTCACCATTTATGCCATTTTTACTCTAAAAATCCATAAATCATGCTAAAAAAGATATTTTAATCTCAAAATTTACATACTCTCTGTAAATTATACATGTGACATCATATTAAAAAACATGGCTTAATTCGAAATTTAACTATTTTTAACCATTTTACCTCTATTAATCCATTTTTATCTCATAAAAATCATAAATCATGCAATATTAATCCAATTAATACGAGTTTTTACACACAACTTGTAAAATATGCATGTGAGGTCATATAAAATCTTCAAGGTCATAAACTTAATTTAACTATTTTTAGCATTTTAATTCCCATTTTAGTCATAAAAATGTAATAAAATGACCAAAAATCATTAAAATGAGCAATTAATTTCCATAAATCATAAAAATAACCTAAATAGATTTTAGGACCAGAATATATAACATGCATAGTGATTTCGTGGCTTATACTTATAAATCACAATTTTTTTTTTAGTTTTATATGTTAACCTTTTAACTCGGAAAAACAATAACCGATTACGCATGCAACATCCTTATGCTCTGATACCACTTGTTAGGATCATATACCTATTATTAGACTCCTCTAATAGTGAACTAATTAACTTGTTAATTATATGTTCTTTAGATCTAGTGCATGCATAAAAAATGAAAGATTTATAAGAAAAGCAATGTCCCTTACATTGCTATATGGTTCGAAATATAGGGCACAAGTAAGGTCACCTTCCTTCACTTGTTCTTGAGCTTAATATGATGGATGATCTTCCAAGATCTCAAGTATAGAAATCCTCCTTAGATTGCACCCAAGACTTACCCTTAAACTAGTATACTAATTAACTAGATTATTATACTAGTATCCTTAAAATGATTCTAATAATATTATTATTATTACTACACTAGTAACCTTATTTTAATATTATAATGGATGAACAATTTATTGTGAATCTCCAAAAACTTGTTAGAGAAAAACTAGAGAGAAGAAGCACATTTTGCATGTAAGAAATTAGAATAAATTAGATGGATGGAAAAATTAGGACAAAAGTCCTCTTATGAAGAGGTGCGACCGGTTGGGGTAGGTGCCAAAAGGGCATCTCCCTTTTCTCCTTTTATCTTCACAAGAATAAGTAGTATAGGATGTGTAAGAATAGGTCTATAACTAGTTGTAGATAGGTATCTTCATACCATTTTATTAAATAAAATCAAACAACCAAAAACCCACTAACACACCCTCCATTTCGGTCCAACCTCCTTAATATGGACTACCATTTTATTTTTGTCAATTTGTCATTTGTCACACAATATGTCACATGTAGTCTTATACATGTTAATATCTAATTTAATGCATATTTATCACATAAATATCATTTTATAAATTAATTAAATCACATACAATAAATTGACTAGTGATACTTGATCACATAAATAAAATGGGTCATAAAATTATAATTCACAACATCTTGTAACTATAATTAACCATTCATTCTAATCTCTATTGTTTCTCAAACAATAAGCAATTTTAGTAACAAAGCATTTTTATTACAAAAATAAATCTTATTTAATCCCATTACAATAAGATATCAATATTCTCTCTCACAAGTGAATTGTTCATTTTTAAGGAATTGATTACATTGTATCGTCATACAATTAACCAATTTTCTATTAAGGGAATTGTCCTTTAGGTATGACCTTAAGGGATCAACTGACCACCGCCGTCACATGACAGTAATGTCAAACTCTAGTCAGCCAATCATTACCGATTAATGACGATCAGTTGATTATATAATAAATCATCCCTCACGTATTCTTTATATGAGATTTAAATTCTGATAACAAATCATGTGATCGCACTATAGTCGAGGACAGATTTCCCAACATTTTCACCCTGACCCAGATACGGAGTCCTCGAATGCTTTGTTACCGAGAACGGGACATACCCAATCTACCCTTAGGGTCCACTTTTTAGTGTGCTCACATGATAAGGAACATTTTCACAAATTGCACCTCTTCGATTCATGATCAAGGAGGAATTATCTCAAATCAATTTTTCGAGTCACCAAACGGATTTTACCATCGTGACCCTCACACTTTAAGGTCCTAACAACTCGCTTAGGCACACATTCAGACGAGTCACAAAATAAAATTTACAGTCGTGACCCTCGCACTTTAAGGTCCTAACGACTCGCTTAGACACACATTCATAACTAGGATCTGGTTTGATTTCGCACACACGCGAATACATAGGCAGTCGTATTACTAGGACACAACCACACCTCCCACACACATTCAGAACTACGATCTGGTTTGATTTCACTTCATGTGAATACGTAGGCAGTCCTTCAAGGACACAACCATACACCTCAAAATCACTTTAAGGTGCTAACAATTTGCTTAGGCACACACTCAGAACTACGATCTGGTTTGATTTCGCAAACACGCGAATACGTAGGCAGTCCTATTGCAAGGGCACAACCACACCCCCACACACATTCAATTTTCAAACCTTCAATTTGCAACCCATTGCACACACACTCAGAACTACGACCTGGTTTGATTTCGCACACACGCGAATACCTAGGGAGTCCTATTACAAGGGCACAACCGCACATCCCTTTAAAAACAATTCCAATTTTCAATCCTTAATAACCAGCTCAGAACTACGATCTGGTTTGATTTTGCACACACGCGAATACGTAGGCAGTCCTATTATAAGGGCACAATCGCACATCCCTTTCAAAACAATTCCAATTTACATTCCTTAATAACCAGCTCAGAACTACGATCTGGTTTGATTTCGCAAGCACGCGAATACGTAGGCAGTCCTCCAACAAGGACACAACCGCGCACCCATCTCAATCTCAACCATCAACATCAATCCTCAAAACCAGCCTACCCAGCTACAGAAAATTAATCTCATACCTCTTTGTTGGGGGCTTTTTCGTTAAGATGTCGCCCTTCCCGACGGCAGGTTCTTGACTCGAATCCCCGAGTCGCCTCGACGTCACCCTTCCCGCCGGCAGGTCCTTGGCTCAAACCCTTCTGAGTCGCCTCGACGTTGCAATGGTCTTCAGGTTGTAATCTTCGATTGACCTGGAGATCATACTTTGACTTTCTCCCTGTCCAAGCCTCAGTCAAAGCGGGGCTCTGTAGATACCCAGTATCTGCACCTTCAAAATACCACCCGATGATGATCGGACTGTAACGTGTTTTTGATATGCGTACGTGGATTGGCTATACATGAGACGGTTTAATACACTACTCGGATATGAAAAATGATTTCAAAAGTTTTCTAACTTCATTTGCATTAAAATAACACTATTTAGAGTTAAACCCGTCTTCAGACCCAAATCCGACTCAGAAACCCGCAACTCGAGTCAACCTGAGTCAACCCAAATCTCGAATGTCAAAAATAATGCCATGAATGTCTTCATCATGTCATTTTCATTAAAATGACCCTAATTTGAATCAAAACTGACACCAAGACAAAAACCGACTCGAAATTCAAATTCCGACTCAGACGGGTCAAACCCGAGTCAAGCAGACAAAACATCTACCTCAACTAACACCCAAAATCATCTTATTCGGTGCCCATATTGTTACACGACATCATGGTATAAACCACAAATCAAACCAACCAAATAATGGATAGAGCAAAGGCCACGTCCAAACTGAAAGGGACAATACACTCACTTGTATCTCAAGGTAGCTCGCGGCTCTTTAGCGTGTCTGCTCAGCCTCTAAGCAAACACAACCGGCCTACCTTCCCACATTTCTCTATAAATACCACCCTTCACACACCAAAAAACTCACACGAGAGTCCGTCCCCTCCTTCTCCCTTAAACTTCTAGACCCGACTTCCTAAGTCACAAAATCGACACGTGTTTACGACCTACCGATCGTAAACACAAGCCTTACACATTTTATTTGGTACCGTCGCCATGCATTCGACCGACCCATTTGACCAACTCAATTCATCAATCAACATGTTTTAATTGACATATTTTCAACTCATTTTCAAAACAAAATCCTTTTTTAAGGCACTCTTTTAAACTTCTTGATCGTGAGTAGTCACTACGAGAAAACCGTCTCTAAAGTCGTCTACCTTGCAAACATCAATACACGTAACTTTGAGGGTGTAAATATCTCATTTATTTTATGTCTCTACTGTTTTTATGAGTTTATGAGCATGAACAATGCATAACACGATTCAAACATAGGTTAGACGAGCCAAAACCGAGTTTTGGCCTGAGACATAAGCCCCTTGCTATGCAAAGAGGCTCGCGCCTCAATGGGGGTGTCCAGGTCTGACTCAAATGTGTTTGAGTTCGTCTTTCCTTCAACACTTTCTTTTATTTTTACTTCTTTCCTTTTACGGTTTTTACCATTTCAATTGTTCCAAATCATTTTTATGACAAACTTTTCAAATGTCCAGGTATGTATGTTCCAAACACCGCTTTTTGCCTTGGTTGACCTAGGTATAAAGTGGATTCGAACGGGTTCCAAGCATCCCATAATTGCTTGGTGGCGACTCCGAACATCTCTAATCATTTTGAGACCTTTGCCGAGACGAAACTGACCGATCTAAAGCGATCCGGTCGAAAGCATTTTTACGTCACCGAGCATGGCTTTCTACACCGCTGCATGTCCACAGATTGGCTTGGCGTGCGGTGGCCCGTGACCGCAGATTGGTAGGTTGCCCAAATCCACAGACCGGCTAATGGCCCATGTCCACAAAACGAAAACATAATTTATGCACACACACCATAAGATTCTCAAGCAAATGGTTGTTTGATGTGCTTATCGTTTATTCGTTTAAACGAATTTACTTGAGGTTTGATCAATTGGGTTCACCGGATTAGAGACTTTAAAATCTACAAGATAGTATAATATTTAGTTTTCCTGAAGAATGTAAAATTCCTCTAACTTGAGTGGTCTAAACCAACCACCAAGTTATCATAGGAGTAGGTACAACCTATTGTTTTAAATCACATGAGTGATGCCTTCTACGTATAAACATAGATGATTATATTCTTTAAAAACCAAATCTAGGTACATTTGTCCCTATCAAAATAGTTTCTACTCTAGCATCATTTCGATATAAAAATGTCCTCTGCTTACGTTTTATCAATTCATGTAAACTTCTTTACAAAGAAATGACCCGTACTTGGTATCTCATACCAAGATAGTGGAACTAGCCTATCCATTAAGTAGATGTCTCTTTCAACTTTGTCCTATCGCATACATCTAGGGTTGCTTTTTCTTAACTCCCACTCACTTTCACATTCCTTTTTGCTTCAACAAGCAAGAATGAATCTCATGAAGACTTCTCTTCATGTCATTCGTTATATTTTATACACTTAGTAAGAGTAAATTACTAAAAAGTGAGTGCAACATGTGGCAAAATCTCAACTTCTTGCGAAATTGGACTACTTAACCGTTCAATTGTCTTCATATGCCTAAACTCTTTAGCGCATAAACAATTGATTTGGCCTTTATCGAAGTAAGCGATTTGACGGTATCATATTGGAGTATTCTTTGTGTTTTTAAAAACTCTTTTCGCAAACTTTTGAATTACTCTTGAGTAATTAAAACTAATATATCATCTTCATGATGGAGGTGTCACTTCCGAAATCAACTCTCTTGATAAAATGTGACTCCCTTTTAAACTCGTAATAAGAGTTCGCAACATGAAACCCCCTTTTAATATGTACGGACATTAAGTTGTAATCGCAAAAATCCTTTTAAGCTTATGTAGGTGATTTAGTAAATCATGTTACCAATCATTGTTACCGAATTCCTTCAAAGAAACCGCTTTCTATGAAAGAACAAAAACGAATATAACAATAAATAGAGGATGAATAGGATGAAATGCTCGATGTCATACACATATGAGAATGAACGAAAAATAGGAAAAATTAACATTCAATGTTTTAATTTTACTTGTGAAACATCTTTAACAAGTTTTAACATTTATATAATGATCTCCCACTAAATTATATAAATGATTCCAAGATCCGTCTTTAGACAAAAATAGGCATCGCTTGGGCGAAACATCCCATAATTGTGTAAATTCGGTAAGTCAACGCTTGACTAATTCTACCTCTATAACTCTTGGTTGACGAGTTTCCTTAAATCTATCTACTAGCCCCGGAATACAAGACCGTCTTATACCCCATTGAGTCCAACCAAATTTGGCGCGTGATAACCGTTAGGGCTGTGATGTGACCATAATTAGCGCATATTTAGCTCCCGAATTAGCCTTGTTTCCATGCTTTTTAGTGCTTATTTGGGTCATTTCTTATCTTTAGTTCTTTGTTTTGCATATTCTTTGAGATTTTGATCCCTTGGTAGGAAAGGAGTAAGAATCTTGCATTTTCATGGCAAAACGAGACTAAATTGATCGAATTCAATGACCAAGCATCAAGAAGAGACAAGATTAGAAGGCCTTTGTACATATCATAGTAGAAGAGCAATGTTGAGGAAAGATCCTTGAGTCCCCAAGGAAATCCCCAAGGAATTTATGAAGAAAAGGGAAGAAAAGAAGAAGTTACTATGCTGACTGACAATCCGAGCGGATTGTCAACAATCCGTCCGTCCAGCCCCTGCACAATCCGAGCGTCCTTGCCTGAATCCGCTCGGATTCCCCCTCAACAATCCGCCCGGATTCGCCAGAATCCGCTCGGATTCCACCGCCCAAATCCGTCCGTCCCGACCTTATTCCGCCCGGATTTCTTCACAGCACGGATTGTCTCCTTCAAGCTACGAAAAGAGAAGCCCTTCTCTCAGAAAATACCGGGTCCTCCTTGCTCAACTTAAAAAAGTGTAATTACTAGTTTAGCCCTTAGTTAACCCTAATGCATCCTCCCTAATTTTCACTATAAATACCCCATTAGTCTAATTAGAGGAGCATGTTCTTCTTATCAATAATTAGTGTAGTTAATATCAATCAAATCTCTCTTCAATATTGTAATCAAGTATTAATCAAGTTTTAATCCAAGTTTTAGTTCTTTAATCTCTCTCTTGTTCATCCTTTATTTTGGGTAATTGAAGATTATTTGGGTTATTATTGGGAGATTGACAACCTCTCAATCAAACATCAAGTACTTCTATTATTCTTTGCTTTATTATTGGAATCATTAGTAGGTATAATCTCTTAATCCCTTTTTAATTATTGTTAATTACTTTCATTTATTCATCATGTTTCATATTGTTGGTATGATTGACAACCTTGCTAGCATGATCAACATGATAATGAGTGAGTAGTCTCTTAGCTAGGGTTAATGGGTGATTAGGGGAAACCAACATGGGGAATGATTCATACTTAAATTAATATGCTTTCATGTTTTATTTGCTTGCTTGTTTTGATCTCAACTCATGCACATGTTATATTTGATGAAATGCTAAGCCTATGAAACTTGCATTTACTATCATCTTCTATCTTTTCAATGAGACTTGTAAGACATAACCCAACTCGAGTCTCATTAGACCATGCATGTTGTTGAGTAGGGAAGATTAAGTCGACTTGTAGGTGTTGTACAATCTAATCGATTCGGCTCCGGGACCCAAACTTTCCTAGGATTGTAAGATATAACCCAACTCAATCCATCACAACAATAATTGCTTGCTTATAATTTGAGAACATGTTTGTATGATCATATCCCATGATTCCCCTATGATCCCATGACACCCTAGTGCCTTTAATCAATTGTTTACACCCCTTTAATTCATCTTGCTTGTTTATTTTCATTGTTATTCTAGTTTAGTAACCTTCTACATCAACCCAATTTGTGACACCCCTTAGACACCACTAGTTACAATAGAAATCTCATTTCAACTCCCGTCCCTTGGGATCCGACCTTTACTTGCCTCTTTACTAATTGTAGAGTTGCTTGTTAAGCTATAAATTGTGTTTTGATTCGACCGTGACCAACGACCACATCTTAATTTGTGAACACTTAGCGGGATCGCATCAGGCTGAGCAAAAAATCCGATTACCCAAACGGATCCGATATCCGATCCGAATTTTTGGATATCCGATCCGAAAGTTAAGTTTGGTTTGGATATCTGATCCGAAATCTTTGGTTTGGTTTGGATATGGATATTAGAATTAAAACATTTGGATGTCCGATCTGATCCGAAACTATAGTTTTCTAGTATAATTTCGAGAAAATAAAATTTTATTTGATACAACAACTTAATTAATGTTTAAAATATTAGAGAAATATCTAGGTGGTACTTAAATTTTATAGCGAGAACATTGGAATAAGAATACGAAAGAAAATCATCATGTAAAACTATGAATATAATCGTGTTTCAAACTTAATTTTAAAGTAAATTCAAAAGTATGGATATCTGATGGATATCCGCATCCGACCCGATTATTTTGGATACCCGAACATTGGATATCCGAGATATTTGGTTTGGATATTGGATATCTAACTTTAGGATTTCTAATATGGATATCCGATCCGAACTAACACTTTGGATCAAATACCCGATCCGTACTCTGCCCAAATAACCGTTTACCACCCTACTTACCCAAGGTAAAAAGAGAACACCCCGCTTGGGCGAGCGTGGCTCTAATGAACAAGGGATTCATAGGTGTTACCAATTGGTAAGGCTAATCTCAATTTTAGTTATGTGAGAGATCTTGTCAATTTAGTCATAAATTCCTTATAAGTGAACTAAGTCGGGGACTGTAAATGGCGTGAATTGACAACCGCGGAAATAAAATGCATGTGAATGACGATTTTGGCATGCGCGAAAAATAAAAGCAAGCAAGCATATGAGTAAATCATAGTATGGCCTCCTAGTTAATAAAAACTAGTCTATTAAATTTCGGAAACCAACTCCTTGGTCCCTTGCCTCTTCATGGGAACATCTTCCAAAAGTGGCTCCTTCTTGTGGGATTTGGAACACCTTTCCAAAAATAGACTTCGTCTCGATGTAAATCCGTCTTTTGGAAACGCCGGTAAGAATAACTATTACAATTGAATTACATAGATATTCCTATTATACATTAATTAATAAAATAAATAAAACTATTAATTAATTACTAACCGACGATACGAGGTCGTGTTTAAATTACAAACAAATCGCTATTCCCATTCATTTCGGGTAATAACGATTAAAATAAACTAGGTCATACTAGGTACAACAAAATAAATACTTCAAATAAATGACAATCATTCATTCAACATAAATAAATATGCTTAAAATGCTGTAAAATGATGCCAAAATCGCCTTATCTTACAATCGTTGGTATCCATCTCGGTTTTGTGGATTTAATCGATTTTTAACTTGTAAAAATCAATAATCAACTCTTAAATCTCAATTAAGTCCAAAATAAATGTCCAATTTGTTTAGGACCTCAAAATTAGTCCTCACTAATTTGATGATGGATAATTAGTTTGATTTGGTGATATTTGCTAATTTAATTGGTAAAATCATAACTTTTAAGTAATAAATCCAAAATAATTGAAAATATTAACAAAAATTGAAAAAAAAATTCAGTATTCTGGAACACTCCCAAGAACACCAAAATGTCATAAAAAATGCCCAAAAATTTGAATAAAATTTTATGAAGAAAAAGATCGATATTTATTGGTTTTTAACCACTAAAACCAATAAACATCAAAATAAGGTGAAATCACATTTTAAATTTCACTTTTAGCTTTTAAAAAATATTTTTAAATGTACATAAAATTATCAAGGGCAGGAACAAATTTTTCAAATATATGATTAATTTATTTCACTTTTATCGACTTTTATCTCATAAATTCAATAAACATGCAAAACTTCAAACCAGTCTTCGAAATTTTACATACAATCTGAAGAAAATATGCATGAAACACCATAAAAATTTCATGACCCAAATCAACTTTTAACTATTTTTAGTTAACTCTTAACCAAAATACGGCATTTTTTACTCGGTTTTCTACCAAAAATCAATAAAAATAGCAAAATAACTTCACAAATCACCAAATTTTACCACAAACCTTTTGAGATCAGTAGGTATGTATGTCCAAAAATTTTCATGCTAAAACCTCTTTTAACACCATTTTTGAGTTTTCCAAATTATCTCATAATTTGTTTAATATGCTTAAAATCTACATGCAAATTACAAGCCTTAGCTCTGATACGACTTGGTAGATCATAGATCCTAATTAGACTCTCTAATTAAAAATCAAACTATCTCATAATTTATGTTTATGTGATCTATGTAACATGCATGCAATATTAAAGTATATTAATATAAAAGATGAGGAAAATAATTTTCCTTACACTGAGAAATGGTAGTATTTGGGCACAACCAAGATCACCCATATTGGTTGTTCTTGAGCTTAAAATAAATGGCAAGATCCTCCATCTTCAAGTGTCCAAGGTAGAACACCTCCTTTCTTAAGCACTCAAGAACTTACCCCAAAATCTTACTAATATTATATTAACTAGATATTATGTAAGATTGCCCTTGATAACATACTAACACTTAAGAAAAAAAAAATTAGATTTATAATACTAACACTTAGTATTTTATTTCTAATTTTTGAGGATTTTAGAGAGAGGAACATACTAGAATTTTCACATGCAAAGAGTTTTTGTAAAAAATAAACAAGAGTGTGTATAGGAAGAGGGAGCACGGTTAGTAAGGGGTAGGTAGAGTGTTGATTTTGTCTTACTTTTATATGCCCAAAGGAGCATAGATTTGATAAGAACAAAAATATTATGGGAAGTAAAATTTGTGTAAGTGGAATGATTATGACCAAAGCAACACTCAATCCCACTTACACGATTTCCATGACTCATTTACGGGTCCATATTGGTTCTTATATTTGTCGCACAAATACGTGTAAATTTTATTTAAACATCGTTTGATGTTTAAATGCTTCCCGATTAATATTAACTAAAACACTCGATAAATATACGTGTACAACAACACATATATTTTACGTACCAATACTAATCACATTAGTCAATTAGTACCAATTTAACAATTAACCGCTTAATTATTAATTCCCGTCTCAAATAATTCATTATTTAATTATCGCATAATTAAATAATAATTTCCGCGCCTCGAGTTCACAACTCGATGTCTCTCTAAAATAAATTAATCGACTAACTCTTAGTCAATTTAATCAAGGGACTAATTAAACTGTATCTCATACAATTAATTAGCTTTCGTGTTGGGCTCGTTCGTTTAGGTGTGACCGAAAGGGATCAGCTGAACACCGCCGTCTCACGACTGTAACGTCAAACCCTAGTTGGCCAACCGTTACCGATATACGTTGATCAGCTGACTAGTATTGCCAATGAATATCCCATGCATATTCCTTAATGAGATTTAATAATATTATCATGCACTATTGTGGAGGACAAAAACTCCAACCGAACCATTGCTTAGGAATAGTATCAAGAGATGAAGGAAAGATCCTTAATAACATCTCTG
Organism: Silene latifolia; assembly: GCF_048544455.1. Classification (NCBI taxonomy): domain Eukaryota; kingdom Viridiplantae; phylum Streptophyta; class Magnoliopsida; order Caryophyllales; family Caryophyllaceae; genus Silene; species Silene latifolia. The sequence goes on along the minus strand of NC_133532.1, from coordinate 76,820,374 downwards.
GCTTAATGTCTTTGATAGACATATAATCTTTGAATGCACGAATATGGTTCAAAGGGTTTTCATGACCCTTAAACTTTGGGATGTCACTCATGTTGAAGTTAGTTCGCAGTTGAGCATTTACTGCCTTATATTTGCGACTGTTTTCCCTATAGATGTCATCTCCCTTGAGTTACATTAGTTGCTCCTCCAAATACTGGAGTCGCTTTTCAGCTTCAGTAGGACCTGGTGGAAGATTGACTTCTGGTTGCTCGAAGGGTGGAGGATTATCGTGTATGAGCGCGTCGGGAATGGGACCCTGTGCATGAGGAAGTCTAACTTCTACAGCGACAATACGGCCTTCGATAGCATTAAGGCGATCATAAGCTTGGTCTTGGCTTGTCTGGAGACGAAGGAGTGCAGCTAGGATTTGATCATCACCATTTGCGGACTGTTCGGGTTGACCATTAACGCTTCCATGACTAGTTCCGACCATTTTGGACTGAGGATAATAAATCGACGACAAATCAAAACACGATCGACCATTTTTGCACACTTACTCAAAAAGACTCGACTCGTGAAGTGGATGTGTGCCACTGTGTTAAGTGAAATTTGAAAATGACAAATTTTGAAATGTTTGTCCTAGACAAATGTAGTGTAGTTGTAGGAGTGCTGACTCGAAGTGAGTTTTGAAATGGGTTTGAGGCCCGAAGCTTGATTCGACATTTGGACAGAGTTTCGGCTTATTTTGCGTTGTATTAGGCCATTTTTGAAAATGTTTGGATTTTATTTTACAAAATTTCGTCATGGTTTTATTTTACAAAATTTCTTCATGGTTTTGTTTACAAAATAATCCAAGCTATGGTTTAACCCAAAATAATCCAATTTATGCAATCATTTATCTTTTATTGCTTCGGTGGAAAGGTAACCTGTTGAACAGGTTACTCCTCCTTCTCATTTGAACCCAGTTCACTTAACCTAATTCATATATCTCCTTCTTCCTTACTCTTCCATCTTATTCTCCTGTACTTCATTAACATTATCAGTGAATTTCTTCCACATTACCAACTGTGCAGATTAAGCAATATGCATTTTACTACGGATTTAGTGACCAAAACTAAAGTACCAACATCAATATTTTTTGCTAAAATAAACCCTTCCACTAATTTCAGACCTCTTAATCTCAACATAACCAAAAAAATTCACCTAAGTTCAGGTTATTTCCCTTTAAACCCACTTGTAATCCAATCAGAAACATTAACATTACCGGCTCTTGATGCATAATTAAGCTTTTTACATTTCTCAATTAACCTATTTAACACTTCCAAATACACATTACTTTGTGAATCACAAACCAACAATGCATTCTTAAAACAACCCAAACCCAAAAAATACTTATTCAATCTAACCAAAATCTTAGCTTTACACGCCAAAGACTTAAAATCGGATGAATCAATCTTAAGGACTTCCTCACAATATTTAATTTCAATGCTTTCTCATATTCCCTCAATCTTTGTCGGGCCTCGGCTTGACTCACTACTACAAAACTTGTGATGGACATCGGAATTTTTGCTATATGGACATCAGATACACAACCGATGTAGAGTTTGGTCATGTCCATTGTGGATTAATGGACATCGGATTTTAAACCGATGTCCATTAAAATTTGCACATCGGATTTTTAGGAAAACCGATGTCTATTTAATCAATGGACATCGGATTTTTAGGAAACCTGATGTCTATTTGATCAATGGACATCAGTTTTTTGCAAAAATCCGATGTCTATAATTATTATTTTATATAAAAAAAAATATTACGCTATTGTCCATATTAGTCGTACACATGATGACAATGCAAAATGATTCCATAATCAACAAAAAATATCTGTATACAATCAATCGGTTATCCAAAGCCAATTGCAAAAAAAATTCATCTACATAATGTGTCAAATTTACTTAGACGACTAACCTATACAAAAATATAAACCGATATGTAAACTGACTAATTGTTTAAAAAAAGGCCGAAGAGACAAGACTACTTGGCAGCCTCATATTTGCTCATCTCCTATTGGGCATATTACCAAGAGAATCTGGTTCAACACAACAAAGTTAACGATAAAACAAAATATCAACATAGAAGAGTGCATCACTCCAGCCACTGACTATGGGTCCTTCATTATCTTACCAAATATGAAAGTTGTAGTAGGAGTTAGGACTATGGGTCCTTCATTATCTTACCAAGCAAACAAGCCAAATGAAATTTCAAGCATTCATATAATTCAGATTCATATTCAGGGGTTAATGAACATTATAACATTCTGATTATTCATTACTACATGCCTGACTTTAGGAGCTAATATATGGAGTTATTATCACTAGTTGCTATCATTCTTATATGGATAGAGAGCTTGAAATGCTAACCTTAATTGAGAGTTAGAATCATAGACATGTCAACTATATATCTTGAGTTATAGCCACTGCAAGAGGACTGCTCAGAAGAATGCTCTACAACACCATTCTGATCCGAACTTGCTCAACTCTATATCTCTCAATCCAGGCTCTGTCCTTGCATAATTCCAATTGGAGGAGATGAAAGATGATTCTGGTTGCTGAACTGTTACTGCACAGGTCATCAGTGATCAGTGACATGCTGTCACTCAAAGCTCAATATCTCAAGTTTTAAATCATATTTTCAGATGATTCTATTATCATGGAATGAGGAATGAAATAGAATAAAGATATCATACAAAAAAAATGCACCAATATATACCATACAATAAAAATTAACGTCAATTAACAGGAAATTGAAAGAGAATAAAGATCTACCTTTAAGGGGCAATTGAACTGCACTTGTAATAAAAAGACGTTAACATTGGCTTATTCATTCAAACTATTGATCACAAATCCACGTATAAGAAACAATCCACAAAATTCTAAAGACGGATACGTTTAAATGAAACAAAACTGCACCTTTGCCTCGGCAAGGGCCATGGCCAAATCTAACGAACAAGCATAATTAATTAGCCTAGATAACCGTTTTCAAAACATGCTCAACTGTGGCCAGGCAGAGGATTCACGGATAGATTTGAATGCTTCATAAAGGGGTTTAATTTGACCCAACCTAATATCAAATTTCACCTTCTCCGGTTGCACAAAGTAAACCAAATTTATTATAAGCACCAACACGAGTACCATAGGCGTATACTAATCTATGCTAAAGCCTATAATTTAGTCTGTAGTTTGTACAAACTAATATATCAATAAAGCATATCAACTCATCGATCAACAAACCGTCTATTACAATCACAAGCAAAAATCAATAGAAAAGCAAAAGGCCAGAAGTAATAAAAGTAATCACCTACTCTAAAGAAGTTAACTTGTGTACACTTGAAAGACTAAAAGTAGTCGAGCAATCAAGATTAAAAGACTATGCTTATAACAAAATGCTACTAATCAAATGAACTAAGAAGAGGCTGAGCAAATGCAGACCAGAGTCACATTCAGTTCTTGAATTAAAACGGAAAGATGAATAGTGATATACCTGCACTTCCTCGATAGCAACACGAAGTTCAGGAGAGTCTTTGACAGGCTTAAGCGATATAAGTAAAATGTAAAGTCATAATTTTTGCTGTAATAAACAGAAAAAAAATACAGTCTTTCACTATCTATACTACTCAATCTCACAAATAACTAATTAATTGATTAGACCCAAAAAATCAAAGTGAATATTCTCAAATTTCTTAAGTACCAAAAGAAAGAAACTAAACTACAAAGATACAATAATTCATCCTCAATCATATATAATTGCAAAGTCAAAGCAACCACATAACTTCAAATAAGATAAATCAAATGAATCAAAGAACAAAAACATTTCACAAACCCTAAAACTAAAAGATCTAGTAAATACAAAAAAAAGAAACGATCTGAAGTTGAAAATTAGGGTTAATACCGATTCTAGTTCACGTCGGTTGTTGTTTGCGTGGTGGCGGTCGTCGTCGATAGTGGCCGAGTACGGTAGTGGTTGCTTTGATCGCATTGGGTTGGGCGGTGTTTGCATGGTTGGGCCGTTGGTGTTCGCTGAGTTTAGGAAAGAGAAAAGGAAGCAATGTAAATAGAACACAACAAAGGAGAGTACGTGACAGGAGTATTATAGAGTGACATATTATTTATTAATATATGTGACGGAAATTCCGTCAGAAGTATATTAATTATAAGCACTTTTGGTATCATATCACTAGGAAAAAGACATCCGACGGATTGTCCGTCAGTAAAATATCTTTCCTGACGGATTTTTCGTCAAAAATGCGTTAGGTTAAATTAGCGCCGGTGATACTTTTCAACGCGCCAATATTCTTTGACAGATTATGACGGATTTTCCGTCAGAATTCCTTTTCCGTCAGTTTCCTTTATTAACCGACGATTTTTTTTCCGTCAAGAGTGGTCGTCTCTTTTCCGCCTTATTTTAGTAGTGGGTGGTGGAGACAACAGAGAATAGCAAGGCAAGAATTTATGCTAAGGACAAGGAGGGAGTACGGGGTTGAGGACGGAGTTGGTATCCGGAGGGAGGGAGAGTGAGTACGGAGTTTTAGAGGTTAAGGTTTGGGAGTGAGAGTGAGGGAGAGGATTTGGGGAAGAATGTATGTAGTCGAAATTAAAAGTGATGGCGGTGAGGCAAATATTTTTTCCGCCTATAATTTTCACTTTAGATGCACATCGGTTAAATGCAATGTTCCATGTCCATGACTTTTATAGAGACATGGGTTTTATTAAATATCACATGTCCTTTAAAATCAGAAATAATGGACATGTGTTTTTTAACGCAACCGATGTACATATAATTATATACACATCAGGTTTTTGCAAACAACTGATGTGCATGTGTTATGTACATCGGTTTTCCAGATAATCCGATGTCCATCGACTGATGTCCATAACGAGTTTTGTAGTAGTGACTTGAGAGGGCTAACCAAATTCAAAGGGGTTTCTGACATTTCGAAAGGCGATTCGGGTGGATTATGGAAGAACAGATCTGGGGAAAAATAAAGAAAGATGAGGAAGAAGACAACATACCCTATTAGTGGCTGAAAACCCGAGGAAATTTTTAGAAGATCGAATTTGGGGGGGGGGGGGAAAGATGTTTGCAAATAAAGAAGATTAATAGAGGATGATGAATGTTGGAAGAAGAACAAGAATACTAAAACAAAAGACGAAGACTACAGTCTACAACTGAAGAAGAACCATAAAAAACAAAAATTACTGGCAAAATTTAATAGATAACCCGTGGCAACAGGTTACCAAGAAGACCAAAGCAATACAAGATAAATGATAACATAGATCGGATTATTTTGGGTTAAACAATAGGTGGGATTATTTTGAGAAAGACATCGATAGTTTGGATTATTCACATCAAATAACTCTTTAAATTTTGACAATTGTTTCGATTTTATAGCGATATTTACATTGTTAGGCATTTATTATTTTTCCATACATTACATTTAATATACAATATATCACGTTTTAACACATAATTCGTGCATTTTTTTCACGGATTTAAAACATGTGTATGTTTCAAACCCTTACAATTTTCGCACGTGTTTTAACCTATTATCATTATAAAAGAAATAGAGTATAAAATATTCATGTATTTTGGCTAACGTTTTTTAAATATTAATCATTATATCGATGTTCTTAAAAACATACCCGTGAAATTCTGCACGGGTTGAAAACTAGTTTATTTTGATAGTAAAATAAAATAAAAGAGATACCAGTTTGCTTTAAATGTGAAAACTGCAAAAAGTTAATATCCTTACCTTTTTTATTTAGAGCGAGGCATAAATATTGACATAAGGACCTTCTAAAAATAAAAAAACGGAATAATCCGGGGCCCAAACGTAAAATCTCGCATAGGGCCTTGGAAATCTCAGGGACGGCCCTGGTCACCCTTATGTTTTTAAGGGTTAAGACACCTTAATTCTTACCCTAATGTGGACAGGGGCGACCCGCGCCGTGCGCACCCGCGCGTTGTGGTTTTGAGGCGGCGGCACTTCTCCCACAGAACCTTGGTTTGCCAAATCACATCATAGGCCGTTACCGATTTGTGAGGCATTGAAACAGGTGAAAGGTTGAACAAGCCTGCATTTGTGGAGTCGCCACCAATTTATTGTGTAAAATTGGAAACCGTTCGAATACCTCGTGCCATGTCAAGACACAAAGTAATGACATGAACACTAAGAACTAGTTACCCTTAGCATTCTATGCCTAGAATAACTCTTGAGATGCCAATGGACACGGATGTCCAGAGATAGCTGGAGTAAGGGGTGAGGGTACATATCAGGAAGTTCTTTAATTCGAACACCTAATCCCGCCTGCCTCGATAGCGGCCTCTACTAATAATTAGGGAAATCGTTCATATTTGATATGTCGTCGACGTAATGCATGCAATGCAACAAACATGGATTAATCCTAGCATGTGAAATTAGACTATGTCGGTTAACACGTATTTTAGCAAACAATTTGGTCGAAGTAAATATTAGATTTAATACATGTGAATGCCATACAATTAAATCATACATAATAATAACGAAAAATGAATTACAATAATTAAATTACAAGCTTTATTTGATCTACGTCAAAAGCACCCTCAAAGACGATATTTTGAAGAAGAAAATAAAAGGAAAATAAGATTAGAATTAAAGTATGATAATACGTCAAATTAGAGACGATAATACGAATACTGGTTGATTTAAACCGTAATTAGAAGCTACGTAAAAGCGAGAAAGAGTTCAGGGGCAGAAACCAACCTAGAACAGACGCATCATATGCTTCGTCCTCTAAAAGAGGCGCAGCAATTCGTGCGTCTGTTCTCGAGTTGGGTTCTGGCTGTGAAGTCAGAATCGCAACACCGTTATTTTTTGTTGATAGATTTAAGATGGATTATCGATATTGGACTCTAATAGAAGTGTTTTAACCGATTATATGTAACTGGGCAAGTCATAAAACGAATTAAAACGAGAAATAACAGTGGTTGATATGATTTTGATTATACAATGAACTCGTGTCGGAAATACAAAAAAAGCGAAACTTGAGGTTAGATTAAGACGACACTAGATAAATAAGATTCGGAAGAAAACTTATATATGAAATTGGGACTTCCAGAACCTCGACATGAACAAGTCGAAACCCCGAAGAATCGATTTGAAAAAAACGGCGAAAACCCGCAAGAATTGAATTACTCGGGATTAAGGACGAATTAAGCATAGTAATTAAAAGGAATTGTTAAAATAAGATTTGTATACGGAAATAACAAAAAAACGAAGGAAATGAAAGAATAAGAAAAGGAGAAAATTTGCAGGAAATCGAGGAAGAAGAAGAAGAGCAGGAGCAGCAGGCAGCCTCTGGAAGAGGCGCAGCAAGGCTGCGATCCTTCCTGAAGGCGCGCTGCTGATGCATTTCTTCTCGACGTCTGACCTCTGCTGCTTCGTAAAAACGGCTTTAAAAGATGGATTTTAAATCGGTTCTCAAACGCGCTTTTGATATAGATTTACATTAATTGATACAAAATAAAAGTACAATAATAAAATGGGGTTTACACCCTCAGACTTACATGTTTGACGAAACGAGATTGACCAAAGTTGCCGTTTAGTGATTGCTCGACTCGAATATGCGTGGAAAGTGCCCTCGTTAGAGGATTTAATAGATTTATTAGGTTGATTAAAGGTGGAGTTGGTCAAGTTGGTCGGTCTATACAACGTGACTGGGACTCAGAATGATCTGAGCTTACGTGGTCGATTGATCAAGCATGTAGGAGTCGAAAGGCAATAGCGTAGTCTAGAAGGCAGAGAGAGAGAGAGAGAGATAGAGAGAGAGAGAGAGAGAGAGAGAGAGAAAGAGAGAGAGAGAGAGAGAGAGAGAGGGCAGAACACTCGCGTGCCAAATATGGAGGCCGAAGGCCTATATTTATACTAAACATATGGAAGAGTTTAGGAATGACACGGATATAGAAACAAATCTCGGAAATATTCTGAAAAACGAGAAAAGAGGGCTGGAAAAGAGGCGCAACAACTATGATACGTGCATTTTATATAGTCTTTTTAGGCCTCTTTATGCACGTATTTCTATGCAATTATTATAGTTTTATGCTACAAAATGCCCCGAATATTCTACTTTGGTTTGTTTTGCTTTATTTGCGGGAATAGACCTGAAAATAGTAGAATCAAGCCTTTTATCGTCCGTCTTGCATGCATTTGGAGGAAGAGTGAATTCGGAGCGGAAATGCTGCTGCCTTGGGATGCGTGAGGTCATTTCGGGAGCTAAAAACAACAAGTCGTAGCTGAAACTGACGAAACAAGTGGCTGGCTAAGTTGAAATCACTCGATCGAAGGCTTTATTGGTCGATCGAGTGCTTTTGGATGGAAGAAGACCTCGATCGAGTACTATATTTACTCGATCGAAATGCTGATTATAGGGTTTCCTCGATCGAGTGGTGTTTCTACTCGATCGAGAGGTTTGGGCTTGTTTCTGTTCGATCGAGCAGTTTCAAATGGCTCGATCAAGTTGTTTTCTATGGGCTCGGGCCTTTTTAGCTTTATTTCGTTTCTAGGTCAAATAAATTGTATTTCCTATAAATAGAAAGACGATAGTTGACCTGAGACACTACTTTTATATATTATTTTTCCCCTGTTACTGCTGCTAGTTTGTTTATCTCTACTTTCAGGATCTTATTTAGTAATCCTCTTCTTTATTCTCTCTTTAATTTACAATGCTATTTACTTCTTCATCTTCTGCTTTTATTCTATTTATTATGTCTAGCTAATTCCCCTGCTAGGATTTAGGGGAGTCGATGAATCGTTTGTTAATTGCTAATCAGGTTTATAGATCATTCGTTGTTGTTAAGTCTATGTTGTTAATCACTGCCTTAAACTGTATCTAGCTATTTGAATCGATGCATTTAGCCTTTTTAACCTTGGTAAGCCTTGACCTAGACCGGAAGGTTGGAAGGGGTGAGACCTGCAGTGAACAATAGGATTCTTTAGTGAGGGCGGAAGCTAAGCTAATAGTATTTTAGGGCGAATTGAGACCGGAAGGAGATATTTGTTGCCCATTAGACAGACACATCGACTGATCTATGACCTTAGCTGCAATTAAGTGACATTCATTGATGACCCGACAATCCTAGTTCTCTCTCTCTCTCTTCTATTAATTCCTCTTATTCTTTTCTCTCTTCCTTTAATCTCATTTAGTTTAGTTTATTCAACTCAAACCCCCATCTTGTGACCATAGACATACCGAATTGACGAGTAGATAGTGACCGCCTCCCTGTGGAGATCGCCCTTACTTACCGCTGACTTCTGTTAGTAGTAGCTAGGTATTTATTTTTGGTACTGAAACGACGGTATCAAATTTTGGCGCCGTTGTCGGGGAGGCAACTATTTTATTTGCTTGTTTATTTTTGTCTGTCTTTAACCTCAAGTAATTTATTCCTTGAGGCCGTTCTCATCTTTTTCTTTGATGCTATTTTGATAGGTCTTATAGGTCCTACCTAGACAGTTCTAGGTAAAATATTGTCAAAGGGAAGGCTTGAGTACCTTTGACCTTCCACTTATGTTCCATTCTATGGCGCAGCAGGTGGTTTACTGTTGGAGATGTGGTGCTGCTGGGCACAATGCAGTTGTTTGCTTAGCGGGAAATGACGAAGTCTATGCGTTCATGCAGCGTAGACAAGCTGCCATTCCGCTGTAGTTGTGCTGCAACACCTACCTTATCAACGAGGCTATCAAAAGCCTCCGTTTGTCTGGCCACCGCAACAACAAGCTCCTCCTCCTGATAAAGAGAAAGAAGTGGTTGCTGAGCTGAAATCTTTGGTTAAGACACTTGCATTCCGACTGCAAGAAGACGATAGACGTAAAGAAGCTCAACTCATTGAGCTGGAGTCTCAAATAGCTCAGCTAGCCGATGATTCGAATATTGGGCAACCAGAGAAGGTATAATTTACCTACGCAGAGAGTGGTGTTTCCTAGGAAGGACCCGAGTTGCCTAACGCTACTGATGATTTGTATGACTCGGATTACGAAGATCTATCAGAAAACGACGCACCACTCGAAGAATTCTGCATTATACAGCAACTTGTACTCGATCGAAATGATTATAGTGGGCGATCGAGTGAAATATCTGAGGAAAGGCTCGATCGAACAAATTATACCACTCAATCGAACAGCTGTTTTGAGGAAGTTCTCGATCGAGCTGTTTCATTTACTCGATCGAGTAAAATTCAGGAGGAATGCCCTCGATCGAGTCCTATATTTACTCGATCGACCATATTGGCCATGAAGAGCAATGAAACGTCATTGTGGTTCGTTTTGGATGACAATTTTGACGAGGACAATGGCTACGGTGAATCTTCCCTTTTCAAAGCCGAGCTGGATGAGCTTGAGGCTGCGATTTACGGGACATAACCCACAGAGGAGGGTAACGAGAAGATAGCTAAGTCAGAGATTACTCCTAGTACGGAAGAGTTAATAAATTTCTTTGTCAATGATTCCGTCATTGAGAGCAACCAAACCGAGGTAGTTAATGATAATTTTATTATTGTTGATATTAATAGTACGCTATCTCATATGATTCCTGCTTTTTCTTTTGATGCTCTACCCCCTCTCGGCTGGACCAACAATTTAACGATATTCTGTGGACAAATTTAGGAGCTGTCATAGGAAATTCGTTAAGCTTAAATGGTGGTATATTTCAATTTCCTATACCATTATTCTACTATGGTGCTACTTACAGTTTTGTGTAGCACATGCGCAGCTATTTGATCGGATGCTGCGCGCTTTGAGCTGTTTTGACCAGGCTAAATTAGAGAGGTTCGAAGAAAAGAAGGTCAAGCTGGGACCTGTCTGAAACTAGCGCTACCCGGGAGGCAACCCGGATATTTATTTTTTTAGTTGTTTTGTCAAACATTTTAATTGCGTGTGTAATAAATGGTTTTTAAACCATAGGCTGGATCAGTTAAGCTTGTTTTGTTAGTTTTGCGGGCTGTTTTATTGCGTCTTTACAGGAATCTATTATAGATGGCTCGATCGAGTACTTTATATACTCGATCGAACCCTTTTGTTGCTGATTTCACTCGATCGAGTACAACTTCTTCTCGATCGAGTACCTGCCAAAGATGATCTTTCGATCAAGAGTCATACTTCCTCGTTCGAACTGTTTTAGATGCCCAAGTCACTCGATCGAGTAATCTACTCTCTTGATCGAGTGCTTTTGCTTGGATTAGCTTCCTGTGACGCTGTTTTGCAGTTGTTTGCGACCTCCCATGTTGCTGGCTAGTTTGGGGAGGTCCCTACTTCGCGCATTCTTGCGAGTTTTCCTTATCTCCACTCTCTCTCCTTTTTAGTTTGCATTTCCTTTCCTTGTTTTTGGGTACAATGAGGGCATTGTACGGTTTGGTTTGGGAGGTTATGCATCCATATTTGTGTCTGCATATTGTTTTTATTGCATTTCTGTTGTCACGTTTAATTTCCGTATGCATTGTTGTTTATTTTCATAAAAATCAATAATCTCATAAAAATAAAAAAATTCAAAAAATTTAAAAAATTTCACGTTGTGGACAACGCCCGCGGGAACTGCGTCCGTGGGATCCACACTAGGCATTATCGACTCGAGGTTCTTTCGAATCGAATTAAGACAAATTAGAGTCGCCACCAAGTTTTATGGGAACTTGGAACCGTTCAAGTCAACTTTACACCTTTCATCGAAAAGCATAAAGCCAATCGACTACGAGTGATTAAAGATAAAGACTTGTACCCTATATCACTCGATTTGAATGACTCTCGTAATCCAATGGTATTTAGACGGATCCACAAACCATAATTGAGTAAGGGGTGAGGGTACGTGTTAGGAAGCCCATAAGGACACCTAACCCCGCCCGTCAATAACGGCCTCTACTAAGTCAAGTATCAGATTTCAAACAAGGTCATAGCTACTACGATATATGATATGCAAACATCGTTTTAAAACCCTAACATGTGACAATAATTTCTATGTCGTTTAATGCATGAATACTAACTTTGTCAAAGTTGCTTTAGCATGTTGGTTGATTTGAAATAAAAGATGCGCAAACACGGCTTAGGAGGAATGGGGGAGCCATTGGGATCTATCCTATTACAACCCAGGCATTTCATGCCGACACAACGAGAAATAAATTACAACTCGATCTAATTACAACAACTATCGAAATTATTTTGACTCAATTAAAATAAAACCTATATACATGATACAAAATTACAATACAAACTAACAAAAAACAACTTAAACTATTATGACTTAACAAATAAAATAAATGTAAACAAAAAGGCTAAAACTAAGTTAGATTGATTAATGATGTTAGCCAGTAAACAAATTAGACTAGAATTAAACTAATTAAATTAAATTAAACAAATACAAAGGTTTGAAATAAATTAGGTACAACTTATTGATTAAATTGAACCCAACTAATTAATTATTCACCAATCCATATTTATTAAAATAGGATTAATAAACAATTAAAGAAACAAAAGAAGAAAAGAAATCAAAACTGGCAGACCCGTGCAGTGCACGGATCAGAAGTCAGAACAGACCCGTCCAGTGCACGGATAAGAAGTCAGAACAGACCCGTGCAGTGCACGGTTTTTGTAGAAAACAAAGTTAATTGCATTTTAATTTCGAAATCAGCAAAATAAATTACGGAAAAATTCACTAAATTAAATTTACATATTTTGAACCTTAAAAAATAATAAAAACAAAATCTACAATATTAGAAACAAGTAAAACAAATTAAAGGTTAATTAATTATAAATTAAATTAAATAATTACGAACTAGGTTAAAAACAATTCTAATTTGTCAACGAGTGCAAATGGAAAGGTGTTAAGCACGCACTTCCATGCTAGCGAGAAAATTAGTGAATGGGAAGATGAATTCAATTAAAAATTAGAAGATTGCAAATTTCATTTACAATAATGTTATTTTAATCCTAAGATGCCTAATGAATTAACGAACTAAATTGAGGTGTTAAATTAGTTGAAAGAATTGTGTAAAGGTGGCCTACTATTACGATGAATGAAAATATCAAAGTTAAAACAAAGGTACAAATAACATACTACGTCAATTAGATTGATTTAATTCTGTCCGATTCCAAATACGAGGATATGTAAATGAGAAGGGGATACGACTGACCAATCTGGCGGATTTCTTTCCCAACTCAAGTCAACGCGGGTATTCGGAATGGCACTTCAACTCATACTCATACTATACTAATGTTTCATAGTTAACGATGTTAGACGATGTATAATATATAAAATAAGCGATAGAAAAACAAATAAAAATAACGAAATAAAAAGGGAAAGAAGGAGGATTTGATGCACCCTCAACCTACATGTATCGTTGACACCGTCTTGGGTCGTAATCGATCGTAGATTTTATCTCGAGGGGCCGTCGTCGACGAAGACAATTGAAATTGAATTTTGAAATCACGAAACAACACGTTCAAAAGGCAGACTTGAGCAAAATGATTTTCAATCACTCACCACGACTTCGTTTCTCAACGATTTTTCAATCCGAAAGATGTTTTGGAAACTAGAAAGACTGAATTTTGTGAATATGGAAATAAACCAGAAGTTTTAATAGTATTTGTGCACAAGAATCAAGCCCAAAGACCACGACAGAAACCCAAAAACAAGATTTGTGTCCCTGTTTTCAAGCGGCTGTCACGGCTTTAGTTCAGGGTTTTTTTGGATGATGGACGGTTGTTATTTGCAGTATGATGTGGGGAGAACTTAGAGTCATGAATGTATGGCATATGGGAGGTATTTATAGAGAGTTAAAGTAGGGTTTCGAAGGGTGAACAACAGCTTGGGTCTGTTTCGAATAGCTGTTGTCCAGCAGTTATTTTGAGGGTTTAGGGTGTGTTTTCTTGGTGGGAAAGGCATGGTAATATGGTTAGGATAGTCAGGTGTGGATGGGTGGTCATGGGCACGGGTTTGGTAGCTGTTTGGAGCGGGTTTGGAAGTGTTTGATTGGGCTCGGGTTTGAAGAACGAAAACAGGGGGGCTGCTTGTTGCGTGAGGTTTGTGAAGGGGTTTGGACGTGGGTTGCATGGGAAAGGGCTTGGAATTATAGCTTGATATGTGGGCTAGGTGGGAGGTGAGATATGGGTCACATTGGAGTCGAATACGGGCGGTTAAATGTGTCGGATTTGGGGCTGCAAAACAGAGCAGCGAAGGTGGTGTTGGGCTGTTTGGGATGTGATTTGGGAGGGCTAAGCCAGGGTTTTGTGGTGGGATTTGGCTGGGATTTGAACACGGGTTGGAGGAGAGGGGATTGGGCCGAAAGTGCGTCGAAAATCGAGCCCAAATCAAGTAGAAAATGAGCTCAAAATCGCATACAAAACCATCGTAAAAATCGAGTTCTTCGAATACGATTTATAAAACGATTTAAATTGATTTTTCAAATCAAGTAACTTAAGAATGATTTTTCAAATCAAAAATATATTTTATTTTCAATAAAATAAATTTAAGAAAATAAATTCAAATTAAAACAATAAAATGAATTCACTTTAAAAAAACATTTAATTTAAATATCATTTAAATTAATAAAATACTTCGTCGACAACGCTCATTCTACATCGTAAAACGAGCCCAAATAATGACAATGACAACTAAAGAATACATGTGTCCTATCATCATCGGGTGTTTGTCGGGTTCTCTATAAATTCCAATATCGACGGATACGGGTATCTACACACGTTTATTTTAGCATGTAGGTTGAGTCGGAACGGTGGATTTCTATGATGATATTGCACTACATTTATCTTTTTGCTTAAGCCTTGCATAAATTAATATCTTTAGTTTTGTCTTCTGCATATCTACGAGTTAATGTTAAAATTTAGCCGAACAAATAGACTTGACCTGATAACTTTGGCAACCTACTTATAATTTCTAAGGATTAGAGCCTTATAAACTGGTGTCATTTGTGAGCGGTTTCATGTAGGATTGTGAGTAGTTACTCCTTGCATAGCATGTAACATTAATTTGCACGTATATGAAATTCAATTGCTTTTTGCCTGCATACATTCGGGTTAGTGGTTGGTGTCACATGCAGGGAGGCGCTTACATTTCCCTTTTCTTTCATTTTTACCCATTTAACTCCACATTAGCCAAATTTGCCTTTCTGACCCTTAACTAGATTCCAAATTTAGCCTGCCTTGTCAAGCTAGTTTAGATTGTTTTGTGGTATATATTTCATTGTGCCAAGTTTGGCTTGTATCTGATGATTTGGAGTTGGTAATTTATGGAGGAAGGAGGATGAAGAAAAAAAGAAGTTGAAAAATTTGAAAAAAAGAATTGAAAAAAAGAATTGAAAAAAAAAACAGAAAAAGAAAAGAAAAAGCCGTGAAGAAGAAAAAAAAAAAAGAAAGAGAAAAAAAATTTGTTCGATGAGACGGTTTTGCTCCTATGCTTTATCATTATCTATTGAGGAGTATGTTCAGTTCGGTTTGCTGAGTTTTGGTGCCAAATGAAGGGCATATGTGCTTACTTCTATAATTGAGTAAGAATCGGATGTTGTTATTTGGTTCTGTTTAGGTACTAGCTTGGCCGCCTATACCTCTACATTCCCATAAATGTTTTGCCTTTTCTTACCCATTGCCTCACTTTACCATATTTTTGTAAATCCTCGGATGTGACAGGACCTTGTTTGGTTGAAATGTGTGTACGGTTGCTAGAATTGTCTATCATATCAATTGCATGCATATTTATATGGGTCGCAGTTTAGGTGAGCGACTATTTTCTTTCTCTCTTACACTCATATACTTTCACCCTTTGCTTCATAAGAGAAGAGTGACCTGTGAGAGTCCGATTTTACAGGTCTTCCGAGGTCGACGGTTCAGCTCTATTATAAACATCTTACAACTCGTTTGCATTTGACTATTTTGTTATAAGTATTAGTTTGCTTGCATTAAATTGGTTTAAGTGGGCATTTGTAGCTAGCTCTGAGCTATCTTTTCCATTCATTAGTTTGCATTTAGTTTACTCGAGGATGAGTAAAGGTTTGGTTTGGGGAGATTTGATACGTGCATTTTATATAGTCTTTTTAGGCCTCTTTATGCACGTATTTCTATGCGATTCTCGTAGTTTTATGCTACAAAATGCTCCGAATATTCTACTTTGGTTTGTTTTGCTTTATTTGCAGGAATGGACCTGAAAATAGTAGAATCAAGCCTTTTATCGTCCGTCTTGCATGCATTTGGAAGAAGAGTGAATTCGGAGCGGAAATGCTGCTGCCTTGGGATGCGTGAGGTCATTTCGGAAGCTAAAAACAACAAGTCGTAGCTGAAACTGACGAAACAAGTGGCTGGCTAAGTTGAAATCACTCGATCGAAGGCTTTATTGGTCGATCGAGTGCTTGTGGATGGAAGAAGACCTCGATCGAGCACTATATTTACTCGATCGAAATGCTGATTATAGGGTTTCCTCGATCGAGTGGTTTTTCTACTCGATCGAGAGGTTTGGGCTTGTTTCTGTTCGATCGAGCAGTTTGAAATGGCTCGATCGAGTTGTTTTCTATGGGCTCGGGCCTTTTTAGCTTTATTTCGTTTCTAGGTCAAATAAATTGTATTTCCTATAAATAGGAAGACGACAGATGACCTGAGGCACTGCTTTTATAGATTATTTTTCCCCTGTTACTGCTGCTACTTTGTTCATCTCTACTTTCGGGATCTTATTTAGTAATCCTCTTCTTTATTCTCTCTTTAATTTACAATGTTATTTACTTCTTCATCTTCTGCTTTTTCTCTATTTATTATGTCTAGCTAATTCCCCTGCTAGGATTTAGGGGAGTCGATGAAACGTTTGTTAATTGTTAATTAGGTTTATCCGTTGTTGTTAAGTCTATGTTGTTAATCACTGCCTTAAACTGTATCTAGCTATTTGAATCGATGCATTTACCCTTTTTAACCTTGGTAAGCCTTAACCTAGACCGGAAGGTTGGAAGGGGTGAGACATGCAGTGAACAATAGGATGCTTTAGTGAGGGCAGAAGCTAAGCTAATAGTATTTTAGGGCGAATTGAGACCGGAAGGAGATATTCGATGCCCCTTAGACCGACACATCGACTGATCTGTGACCTTAGCTACAACTATCTGACATTCATTGATGACCCGACAATCCTAGTTCTATCTCTTCTATTAATTCCTCTTATTCTTTTCTCTCTTCCTTTAATCTCATTTAGTTTAGTTTATTCAACTCAAACCCCCATCCTGTGACCATAGACAGACCGAATTGACGAGTATATAGTGACCGCCTCCCTGTGGAGATCGACCTTACTTACCACTGACTTCTGCTAGTAGTAGCTAGGTATTTATTTTTGGTACTGAAACGACGTTATCAAACTACTGCGATTCTTCGAAGAGGCGCGGCATTTGCTGCGTTGTTTCTCTAGAGCTTTCCTCTTTGGCAAGAAAGATTTCCGCGTTTTATTATGGAATTTCGGTAGATTTACACTTCCTTTTTCCATGAAACACAATACTACGATAGATATTTACTTAAAATATTAATTTTAAATAGGAATAAATATCTAGAGAATTCTAGAACATTCCGGAATATTCCGACTCGGCATTTAAACGGTTTTTAGAAAATGAAGTGGTTTTTGACCCGGACTCCAAATGAACTCTAATTACTATCAAAAACGGCCGTATCGGTGCGTAGATAACGACCAAGGGGTTGACTCGAGTGTTTGAGCTATCACTTGACGATGAACTTACGGACTTTCATAAATGGTTCCGCGTATCAGAGATGCGGCCCAATCATCACTGGGTGGTTGACGGGAGGTGTAGAAATGAGGTATCTACACCTAATACCCAAAAAACCACAATTCATCTCTTCTCCCTACGCTCATTACTCCTTCATCGACCTTCGGCGGACCTCCCTCTAACTGCCACTCCTCTTGCAGTCACTCCTCGGCGCTAACTACCTCCGACCACCAGGCCTCAACTCCGCACGCGCCAATTCACCATAAACGTACCAGATCACCATTAAACTTCACCAACTCCACCCCAAATCCAAATCCAATTCCAATTCCATGGATTTTCTAAATGGATTTTTGGAATTAGATTTAGAATTGAATTCAAACATTTTGATTTCTGCAATCGTAAAAATTAAATCATGAAGAAATCGTAATTGGGTTATGAATGTATATGTTATATTGATATTAAGCATTCATATACAAGTTGAGTATACATACTACATCAACCAAGAACTAAACCCTATTGAATTTACCTAAAGACGACTTACCTAAAGACGACCTCATATTTACGGTAATTAAATATACATCGTATCTTAATAATATGTCATACTATATTCCTAATATTATTTTTATACCCCCCCTCAAGTTGGAGTAGTTGGCAAACCAATGCCCAACTTGAATTGTAAATACTTGAAGGCTTCTCGTCCAAGGGCTTTAGTGAATAGGTCCGCAATTTGCTCATTACTCCGGACGTGAGAGGTTGATATGGTACGATTTTGCAAGTGAGTCCCTATGAAGTGACAGTCGATTTCAATGTGCTTGGTTCTATCATGAAATACAGCATTCTTCGCGATATATAAGGCCGCTTGATTGTCACAATACATTTCCATAGGCTGCCTATGATCAATCCCAAGTGACGAAAGGAAACTCTTTAACCAATTCAACTCGCTAGTCAGGCCTGCCATAGCTCTATATTCCGCCTCTGCGGATGATTTCGACACGGTCCCTTGCTTCTTAGCTTTCCAGAAGATTGGCGTGTTACCTAACGTAACAAAATAACCAGTGAGGGACCGTCGACTCAGAGGACATCTACCCCAATCCGAGTCCGAGTATTCATAGAGCTGCAAAGAAGATCGCCTATCCATAATAATACCCTTACTCAGACTCCCTTTCACATATCGCAACACCTGCAAAGCTGCATCTAAATGCTCCTTTCTTGGCTTATGGACAAACTGTGATAGTATGTGCACAGAATATACTAAATCTGGTCGAGTTACTGTTAAATATATTAATAGACCCACAATTCTTCTATACTTCATTGGGTCCTTTAGGACATAACCTTTTGCCAAAGCTAAATTATGATTCTGTTGCATAGGAATATCAAGTGGCTTAGCTCCTTTCATTCCTGCGTCTGCTATAATTTCCATGGCGTATTTTCTTTGACAAAGGAAGAGTCCTTTTGGTCCCGTTGCTACTTCTATCCCGAGGAAATACTTCAAGCGTCCCAAGTCTTTGATTCCAAAATTGGTATCGAGGAATTGTTTCAACCGTGAGCTTGCTCCTTCATCATTACTCACGATAATCATATCATCGACATAAACTAAAATTCCAATGAAAACTTTTGTAATACTCCGTATTTATGAGTCTTCGGGTACTCTATCGAGTAGGCCTTACTCTGTCGAGTAAGGGTAAGTTGCGTTTTAAAATAGTTTCTGACCTGTTGGGTACTCGATCGAGTAACTAGGATACTCGATCGAGTAAGGGGGTACTCGATCGACCTTGGGTACTCGATCGAGTAGCCGGTTTACGGGGAGTTTTTCTCGGGTTTTGTTAATTATGCGATTAAGATATATAACCTTCGTTGTCTTTATACTAAACACTTTTGCAAAACCTAATTTACTGTTAAAGAGAGAAAATCAAGTACGTTCATCATCATAATCGCATTGTTAGCAAATCCCGGAGTTTGGAAGGTCGGTTTTCATCGTTTGATATACCGCTGAGATCTTTGCGTCGAGGGTAAGATCTATGTACCCTTTTTGTTGTCTTTCCTTTGATTTGGTTAAACCCTAATATAGGGATTTGGGGGTTTTTGAGTAGTATGTGATTTGGTAGCATTTGTATATTGTATGATAGGAGGAGGTTTCGTAGAGGAAGCTTTTTGATACAGCTGTAGAGACCGTCTGATAGTGTGCTTTCCAGGTAGGATTTCCTACTCAGTACTAGTCCCATAATGGGATGATTGATGATGTGTTGAGATTGATTGTTTGATATAGTAATTGTATTGTGACGGTTGTGATTGTGATTGTGGTTGTTGTCTATGGTTCTCAAGGCGTGTCCTCGGCTGAGTGGGGTCACTTGCGGGAGTGGCTTCACGCCCTAGTTTCGCCTTCTGTGGAACCCGCCACAGAAGGGATGTGCACATTAATGGACAGGGTGATCGCTCATTATGAGGAGCGGGGATTTGGTGGGTACAGTGCGGTCCCCATCGCGGGGATCGGTCCAAAGGGACGATCGGTGATTGAGATTGTTGGAATTGGTGTGGTTGTGTGTGACGGTTAAGGTATCGTCTGTTTATCTTGTTGTTGATATATATTGAGTTGTGTGATTAGTACTCGACCCGGTTGTTGTTTTGTAAACTGCGATGATCCATTCGGGATGGTGAGCGATATTGAGCAGTATGAGATGAGTACTGGGATAGCTGGGATTGCCACGATATGATGATAGAAGTCTTCAGCTGTAGCTTAGTAGTTTCTTTACATTTCGATTAGAACGATGAAATCGATTTGAGAACATGTGTTTATACTTTTGGTTTTGGTTTCGAGATTGTAACCTTTCACTAAGTACTTCTATTTAAACGTTGTTTCTTTATTGTTTATTTGATTATCATTGCCTCGGGTAACCGAGATGGTAATGTCTTCATACCTGAGTGGTCCTGGTAAGGCACTTGGAGTATGGGGGTGTTACAAATGGTATCAGAGCGACGATCCTGAAACCTGTAACCAATGAACCTAATGAACATAGGGAGTCAATTAAAATGAACCCGGGGTAAAGGTTGTAGGAGCTAATGCAAAGGCTTGGGAGACGTCCTGAAGTCGCGAACTCGCCATACAATTTTGAACCGGTCACATGGGGGGGTATGTCAAGGTCGTATGTGTTGTTTGGTTAACTTGTGTGTGAATGTGATGAAGTGTGTGTAACTGTTGGAGAAGTAGAAAGCTGAGAATATGAAAGAAAGGTTGATGATATATGTAGACTTGTTGTTGGAATGAAAACATGTTGGATGTTTACAATGTGGCGTTTAATAACATGATATAATGATTTCGTAGATCGTATGAAAAGATGCGTAGCATTATATGCTTAGTTATGATATAATGTTGGTTTTATAAAGTTTTTAGCATGTTAGCATATGATATAGAATGCGGGTAGCGTTTCTGAGTTAGCATGACTCGATCGAGTGGGACTAACTCGATCGGGTGGGTTTTTGACGATTTTGAGTCCAGAATCGTGTTTTTGGGCACTCGATCGAGTACCTAGGGCACTCGATCGAGTAGCGGGTCACTCGATCTACTCGGTCGAGTATGTTAGAGATCAGAAGGTCTGTTTGGGGTCTGATGTTGGGGCACTCGATCGAGTATAGTAGGCACTCGATCGAGTAGCCTGTTACTCGATCGAGTATGTATGGGAACTCGATCGAGTAGGGTCTGGGCAGCTTCTTTTCGTGTTTTGAGGTTTTGGAGCGTATGTTTATATCCACCCCTATTCTGTTATAGTTCAAGATGCCGCCCAAGAAGACTGCTTTGTATGCGAGAGATGAGCTTATGAACATAGATGACATCGTTAAGATGTTGGAGCATCAGGATGCTCTTACTGAGGCTTTAAAGACTGTGGGGAAAGATAAGGATAAGGATAAGGAGAAAGAGGTTGATCACTCTAAAATCAGCCTCTATATAGCGAGGTTTAACCCGAAAGAGTACAAGGGAGTTGGGGAGCCGAACCTTCTTGATAGCTGGCTTAGAGAGATGGAGAACATATTAGATTTGGTTCACCATCCGATGAGATGAGAGTGGAACAGGCTGCATTCTATCTGAGGGAGGCAGCTGGTAAGTGGTGGGATACGGTGAAAGTGAGTGCTAAGGAGTTGTATGTGAACCAAGGTTTACCTGCTATACCTTGGGAAGAGTTTCGTCGGGCTATGAGAAAAGAGTTTGTACCGGAACACGTAAGGAGTACGTTGAGAGAAGAGTTTGACAGTTTTAAGATGACCGCTGAGATGTCTGTGGCCGAGTACTACAGGCAGTTCAATGACAAGTCTAGGTATGCTAAGGATATGGGTTTGAGTGAGGAGAATTTGGCGCTGAGGTTTGAGAGGGGATTGACCCCTAAGATTATGGATAAGTTACCCGTGGGAGTCCTTACTGATGTTAAGGAAGCTTATGAGAGGGCTGGGAGAGCTGAGAGGTTGGTGGAGATGGCTCGGGAGAGGTCGGGTGGTGAGAAAAGGAAGTCGAGAGCGAGGGTGGTGGCCGGTCTAATCACAAGAAAGGCAACCATAATCGCCTAAAGGGTTTTCTTCCTCGGGTCGTGGTTCGATCTTTGGGGCTTCCTTTGGGCGTGGCCGTGGAAGTGTTAGTGGTAGTTGGGGAGTGACCTGCTATAGCTCTGGTGGTGTAGGCCACAAGAGACATGAGCGCACAAGTGCACCGGGAACTTTCCAGAGACCTGCGCAAAGCTATGCGAGCAATAGACCGGCTGGGTCATGGCCAAACCGGGGAAGTCAGAGTTACCAGAGTGGAGGCAACCGCAATGGCGGTAATTCTTATCAGAAACCACCAACGAACAATAACAACAATCAAGGGTCGGGCGCTAAGCCGACCACATCACCAAGATCTTGTCCAGGAGGTGGACAAGACCGATGGAAAGTTATTCATGATGGAGAAGAAAGCAGGTGAGGAGGATGCACACGTTATCACCGGTACTTTTCTTGTTAATGGTATTCATACCTTTGTTTTGTTTGATTCGGGGCTTCTCGCTTTGTATCTTGAGTCATGTTAAACGGTTGGGTTTAAGGGTGTATGAGTCTGTCAGTGAGAAAGTTTTTATACCTTCGAGTGAGTTTGTATCTTGTGGGAGGTTATATATGGATGTACCTATGATAGTTGGGCAAGTTGATTTCCCTGTAGACTTGCTAGAGTTTCCTTTTGACGGTTTTGAGATGATAGTTAGGATGGATTGGCTGGGAAAGTATAAAGCTAAGATAGACTGTCATCAAAAGAAAGTGTCTTTAAGAGGTCCTAAGGGCGTTAGTGTGTCTTATCGTGGGTTTCTAGTCAAACCCAAAGTTAAGTTGATTGCAATTATGTCACTTTGAAGTCATATCCGAGGAAGGGATGTCCTTTGATATTGTGCCATGTGAGAGATGACCGGATAGAGGGTCCGACAGTTGATCGATACCGGTGGTGGGAGAGTTTGAGGATGTGTTTCAAAGTGGAGATTCCGGGGTTGCCGCCGGGAAGAGAGATAGATTTCACAGTAGAGTTGAAACCAGGGACGGGGCCAATCTCTAAGGCACCGTACCGTATGGGTCCTAAGGAGATGGAGGAGCTTAGGAAGCAGTTGGATGATTTGATAGAGAAAGGATACATTAGACCTAGTGTATCGCCGTGGGGAGCACCAGTTCTTTTTGTGAAGAAGAAAGATGGGAGTCTGAGGTTGTGTATAGACTATAGAGAGTTGAACCGAGTGACGGTGAAGAATAAGTATCCTTTGCCAAGGATAGATGACTTGTTTGATAAGTTGAGTGGTACATCAGTCTTTTCTAAGATTGATTTGAGGTCGGGGTACCATCAGGTGAAGATTAGAGAGGTGGACATACCAAAGACAGCTTTCACGTCGAGGTATGGCCATTATGAGTATGTGGTGATGTCATTTGGGTTGTCTAATGCACCGGCAGTGTTTATTGATTTGATTAATAGGATCTTTAAACAGTTTTTGGACAAGTTTGTAGTGGTGTTTATCGATGATATCTTAGTCTACTCTAAGACTAAGGAGGAGCATGAGGAGCATCTGAGGATCGTGTTGCAAACTTTGAGGGAGCATGAGTTGTATGCTAAGCTATCCAAGTGTGAGTTCTGGTTAGAGAAAGTTGCTTTTCTGGGCATGTGATCTCTAAAGATGGGGTAGTTGTGGATCCTAAGCAAAGATAGAAGCAATGACAAAGTGGGAAGCACCAAAGAATGTTCTTTGAGATCGGGAGTTTTCTGGGTTTAGCTGGGTACTACAGACGGTTCGTGAAAGATTTCTCCAAGATAGCTAGACCTATGACAGCGTTGATGAGGAAAGAGAACAGGTTTCGTTGGGATGAGAGTTGTGAGACGGCGTTCAAAACATTAAAGGAGCGTTTGACCACAGCTCCTGTCTTAGCATTACCTGAAGGGATCGAGAACTTTGAGGTTTATACAGATGCCTTAAAGAATGGGTTAGGATGTGTGTTGATGCAGAACGGTAAAGTGATTGCCTATGCTTCTAGGCAATTGAAGCCTTATGAGGAGAACTACCCTACTCATGATCTGGAGTTGGGTGCGGTGGTGTTTGCTCTCAAGATATGGAGACATTACCTTTATGGAGCAATCTTTAAGGTATTTTCTGATCACAAGAGTCTCAAGTATATTTTCACTCAAAAGGAGTTGAACATGAGACAGAGGAGGTGGATGGAGCTGATTGGCGATTATGACATGGAAATTATCTACCATGAAGGGAAGGCCAATGTAGTTGCTGATGCTTTGAGTAGGAAGAGTGTACATTCTCTATGTACAGCTCTATCTTTGATGAGGCTGAGAGATGAGGTAGCGAGGTTTGGGATACATATGATGCAGAAAGGAGATGCCATGGGTGATATGACAGTGCAGCTTGAGTTTTATGGTGACATTCGAGGTAAGCAGGCGTTGGATCCTAAGATAGTTGAGTGGAGAGCTGGAGTAGAGAAAGGGACAGTGTCTCGATTCTCTATTCACACAGATGGTAGTTTGAGGTTTGACGGTAGGTGGTGTGTTCCTAATGATGAGGAGTTGAAAAAGACTATCATGACAGAGGCGCATTGCACACCATATTCTGTTCATCCAGGTGGTGGCAAGCTATATAAGGATTTGAAGAACACGTTTTGGTGGCCTGGAATGAAGAAAGAGACAGCTGAGTTTGTGGCCCGTTGTTTGACATGCCAGAGAGTTAAGGGGGAACAACGACGACCACAAGGTAAGATTCAGTCTTTAACGGTACCTGAGTGGAAGTGGGAATCCATTTCCATGGATTTTATCGTGGGTTTGCCAAAGAGTCAACAAGGTAACAACATGATTTGGGTAATAGTGGATCGACTGACCAAGTCAGCTCACTTTGTTCCAATGAAAGATACATGGACTAAAGCACAATTGGCTATGGCCTATCGAAAGAACGTGCTTAAGTTACATGGAGTCCCTAAGGACATAGTGTCTGACAGAGATGCGAGATTTATATCAAGGTTTTGGAAAGAGTTGCAGGAATCGTTGGGAACAACTTTGAAGATGAGTACAGCATTTCATCCTGCGACAGACGGACAGACTGAGAGAACAATCAAGACTCTTGAGGATATGTTACGAGCTAGTGTGATGGATTTTGGTGGTAGCTGGGAACAGAGGTTGGACTTGATAGAATTTTCTTACAATAACAGCTATCACACTAGTATTGGTATGGCACCGTTTGAGGCTTTGTATGGGAGGAGATGTAGGAGTCCGATTTGTTGGGACGATAGTGCTGAGGCTGTGGTTTTAGGACCAGAGATGGTGCATGAGATGGTGGAACAGATTAAGATGATAAGGGAACGGATGAGGGCAACTCAGGATAGGCAAAAGAGTTATGCAGATCTACATCGCCGAGATATAGAGTTTCAAGTTGGGGACAAGGTTCTTTTGAAAGTGTCTCCTATGCATGGGGTTATGATATTTGGGAAGAAAGGCAAGCTAAGTCAGAAGTTTATCGGGCCTTATGAGATCTTAGAGCGAGTTGGGGAAGTTGCATATCGTCTGGCTTTACCAGCTACGCTAGAGAGAGTGCATAATGTGTTTCATGTATCGCAGCTGCGGAAGTATGTGAGTCATCCGTCACATGTGTTAGAGGCAGAGAACTTAGAGCTAGATGAGTCCTTATCATATCTTGAGGTGCCTAAGCAGATTCTTGACCGAAAGGTTAGGAAGACTAGGAGTGGTGAGACAGTTTTGCTTAAGATCCTTTGGTCTAACCACGAGACTGAGGAAGCTACATGGGAGCCAGAGGAAGCCATGAAAGAGCGATACCCTTTTCTGTTTGATCAGGTATGTATGGTTACGGGGACGTAACCTTGTTTCTTTTAGGGGGGTAGGAGATGATCGCGACGAGTTTTTAAGAGTTTTATACCCTTTTTGTAT
Organism: Silene latifolia; assembly: GCF_048544455.1. Taxonomy (NCBI): domain Eukaryota; kingdom Viridiplantae; phylum Streptophyta; class Magnoliopsida; order Caryophyllales; family Caryophyllaceae; genus Silene; species Silene latifolia. The sequence goes on along the minus strand of NC_133532.1, from coordinate 76,794,198 downwards.
GTTGTGTCGGTATGTATGTCGGGATGAGTTGGGTTAGTAACATGTTTTATGTTGAGTTTTGTTTTGGTTGTTGAGTTGGAAGTGTTGAGGGAGTACCTTTGTTTAGTAGTGGTTTGAACTTCGGGGACGAAGTTCTTTTTAAGGAGGGAAGACTGTAATACTCCGTATTTATGAGTCTTCGGGTACTCTATCGAGTAGGCCTTACTCTGTCGAGTAAGGGTAAGTTGCGTTTTAAAATAGTTTCTGACCTGTTGGGTACTCGATCGAGTAACTAGGATACTCGATCGAGTAAGGGGGTACTCGATCGAGTAGCCGGTTTACGGGGAGTTTTTCTCGGGTTTTGTTAATTATGCGATTAAGATATATAACCTTCGTCGTCTTTATACTAAAGACTTTTGCAAAACCTAATTTACTGTTAAAGAGAGAAAAGCAAGTACGTTCATCATCTTAATCGCATTGTTAGCAAATCCCGGAGTTTGGAAGGTCGGTTTTCATCGTTTGATATACCGTTGAGATCCTTGCGTCGAGGGTAAGATCTATGTACCCTTTTTGTTGTCTTTCCTTTGATTTGGTTAAACCCTAATATAGGGATTTGGGGGTTTTTGAGTAGTATGTGATTTGGTAGCATTTGTATGTTGTATGATAGGAGGAGGTTTCGTAGAGGAAGCTTTTTGATACAGCTGTAGAGACCGTCTGATAGTGTGCTTTCCAGGTAGGATTTCCTACTCAGTATTAGTCCCATAATGGGATGATTGATGATGTGTTGAGATTGATTGTTTGATATAGTAATTGTATTGTGACGGTTGTGATTGTGATTGTGATTGTTGTCTATGGTTCTCAAGGCGTGTCCTCGGCTGAGTGGGGTCACTTGCGGGAGTGGCTTCACGCCCTAGTTTCGCCTTCTGTGGAACCCGCCACAGAAGGGATGTGCACATTAATGGACAGGGTGATCGCTCATTATGAGGAGCGGGGATTTGGTGGGTACGGCTGCGGTCCCCATCGCGGGGATCCGGTCCAAAGGACGATCGGTGATTGAGATTGTTGGAATTGGTGTGGTTGTGTGTGACAGTTAAGCTGTCTGTTTATCTTGTTGTTGATATATATTGAGTTGTGTGATTAGTACTGACCCCGGTTGTTGTTTTATAAACCTGCGGTGATCCATTCGGGGATGGTGAGCAGATATTGAGCAGGTATGAGATGAGTACTGGGATAGCTGGGATTGCCACGATATGATGATAGAAGTCTTCCGCTGTAGCTTAGTAGTTTCTTTACATTCCAGTTAGAACAGTAAACAGTCAGTTTGAGAACATGTATTTGTACTTTTGGTTTTGGTTTCGAGATTGTAACCTTTCACTAAGTACTTCTATTTAAACGTTGTTTCTTTATTGTTTATTTGATTATCATTACCTCGGGTAACCGAGATGGTAATGTCTTCATACCTGAGTGGTCCTGGTAAGGCACTTGGAGTATGGGGGTGTTACAACTTCGTCCTTATGATACGTGAAAAATGAATAATCAGCTAGAGATTGAACGAAACCATACCCCTTTAGTGACTCAGTTAGCTTTCCAAACCAATTTCTCGATGCTTGTTTTAGACCATACAACGATTTTCGAAGTTTACAAACTCGATTTGGAGCATTACTTTCAAAACCTTGTGGCAGTCGCATATATACTTCCTCATCCAAATCTCCATGTAGAAAGGCATTATTAACATCCAACTGAGTTATGAACCAATTCTTTACTACGGCAACTGCGAGCAAACATCGTATGCTTGGCATCTTCGCAACCGGTGCGAAAGTCTCATGGTAATAAACCCCTTCTACTTGCGTAAAACCTTGAGCTACCAACCTTGCTTTTATATCGTTCTACACTTCCATCTGCTTTGTATTTCACCTTATAAACCCATTTGCATCCAATTGGTCGTTTTCCCTTTGGTAACTCAACAATCGACCATGTAGCATTTGACTCAAGTGCATCAATTTCTCTCGCCATTGCCTTCCTCCACTCGACATTCTTCACTGCCTGATTGTAGCTACGGGGTTCCTTTATTGCATCAATTTTTGCCAAGTAAGCCATGTAACAAGAAGAAAAACAACTAGTTGTGAGATAGTTAGCTATTGGATAACGGGTACCTTTCTTTGGAGACGATGACTGTGACGGGTGAGCTGTCTTCGTGTGGTTTATAATTCTCGTCGATTTGCACACATAGTCCTTCTTCCAGTATGGCTCGAAGTTTTCACGAGCTCCTCTACCCTGTGCTTCGATCGTTTGTTCGACCTCTACTTCCTCGACCAATTCCTCTATTTCGTTGTGGGGCTGATCAAGTTCACCTTCTGAAATTCTATCATTCTTGTCCTCATTTGGCCTTTCATTATCATTCACATATTCATGGTCCACAAAAACTTGATGCTCACGATCTGTGGAAGACGGCATCTCATCGTTCCCATTGTCCTTACTTGACCACGGGAAAATGTTCTCATAAAATATAACATCTCGTGACACGAATATTTTCTTTTTGTCTAGATCATACACTCGCCATCCTTTCTTCCCTTTTGGGTACCCAAGGAACATACATCTCTTTCCCCGTGGTGCAAACTTATCTCGTGTTATATCTTTATTTTGAGCGTAACAAAGACATCCAAAAGTACGTAAATTATCGAGACAAGGTTTGCTTTTATACAAAATTTCGAAAGCTGTTCTACCAACAAGAATTCTCGTTGGAGTTCGATTAATTAAGTAAGCGGCTGCAAGTATACACTCCCCCCAGAACTCAATAGGTAGGTTGGCCTGAAAATGCAAGGCTCTAGCTTTTTCTAAAATATGTCTGTGTTTTCTCTCTACCCTACCATTCTGTTGAGGTGTGTCTACATTACTAGTCTGGAAAACTATTCCATTATCATCGTAATAATTGGTCACACTTTCTTAAAGGAACTCACTCCCGTTGTCACTTTGTACAAGTTTGACTCTTTTTCCAAATTGATTATGAGTCATTTTGCAAAAAGTGACAAGTAAGCTTCCGGCTTCTCCTTTATCTCGCATTAGATACACCCAGGCAGCTCTACTACAATCGTCGACAATAGTTAGAAAATATTGGTCTCCTGAAAAACTCTTTGTTTTATACGGCCCCCAAATATCACAATGAATCATAGCAAATAAATCTGAACTTCTTTTATTATTAAGCTTAAAAACATACCGTGTTTGTTTTGCACGGCAACAAGGGTCGCAAACATGTTCAGGATTCCAAGATAATTTTGTTCCAACTAAAGACGAAAAATAAGGTAGAGTACTATTAGACGGATGACCTAATCGCTTATGCCAGAGCCATGTATCTTTATTGACGGTGACCTTTCCTGCGACTTGCTTCGCTTCCTTCAGAATATAAACCCCGTCTTTGTGCTCACCCCGTCCAATCGTCATCTTCGTAGATTGGTCCTGTAAAACACAATAGTCCAAATAAAAAATCACAACACAGTTATTTTCTTCCATTAACTGGCGTATGAAAATCAAATCACAAGCTAAATTCGGAACGTATAACACATCAGTTAAAATTAAATTGTCACTCAAGGTGACTTTCCCATGCTCATTTGCGATAATACTCGTCCCATCTGATAGTCCTACTCGTGAAATCTCGCCATGCCATACGCCTTCTAATAGTTCTCGTCGACCGGTCATATGGTGAGAAGCATCACTATCAAGCAACCAATTAACACAAATATTGTTATCCATACCTTTCAATTTTTGACTACCTTCTGCCTTATTCGATATCAATCCTCGGAGCTGCACCAATTCATCGGCCGTGAGATCCTTTTAGTTTGCATCTCCTTTCGTGTTAATTGCATTAGCTACTTGGAAATCGTTAGTGTAGCCTCTGCCACGACCCCCACGACCTCTGCCTCGACCTCTTCCTCGACCTCTGCCACCACCAGGAAAACCGTGTTTAACATAGCAATTTTATTCGGTATGGAAATACTGTTTGCAGTGGGTACATCGAGGTGGTGGCTTCTCGTCTGAAGCATCCCCGGTATTTGTTGATGACTGCCCCTTTTCTCGACCAGCATCGGGATTGATTCTTGCCGCCATAGCTGCTTCATGACTTTCCTCTTTGGCTTTAGTGACATTCTTATGCCTTTTCTTCACGCAAAACCAGAGAGTATGCCCGACTTAATGATGTAATATCATCTTCCATCAACAAATTCGAACGGATGTTTCCATATAAGCTATTGTCGAGGCCCATGAGGAATTGATTAACATTTTCTTCCTCACGTTCTTTGACGATTGCTTTCGCTGCTCCACAAGTGCAATTTGGAATTCGGCTATAGTTGGCTAACTCGTCCCAAATTTCTTTCAATTGCGTCTAATACTCAACGATAGACTGATTTTTCCCTTGCTTACATTCGTTTAAATCGCTCTTCAATTGGTGCACTCGGGGTGCGTTTCCAGTTGAAAATCGTTCCTTCAATTCCTTCCAAATTTCCATAACTGTGCCAGAGAAGGATATGCTAGGGTGAAATTTGACATCAATCACGTTTCTGAGCGAAGCTTTCACCATTGCATTGACGCCAAGTCACGGCCTGCAAATCTTCTTCTGTGACTTCAGCAACAACAGGCTTGTTTACGATGCCCTCGACAAACCCTAGCTTGTTCTTTGCGTCAAGACCATTACGCACCGCATCTGCCCATAAATCATAATTCTCTCCATTAAAAATAATTTGAGTTAAATTTAAACTGGGACTGTCAGACGAATGGAGATACAAAGGCGACGATGGAGTGATTTGCTCGATAGTTTTCTGACTTCCAACGCCTTTATCTTTGTTCCCTCCTCCTGAGTTTGTCATGTTTTATACGGAAAAAAAAAAATTGAACCATGGTCTTAGTTCTCTGATGCCATGAAGAAATCGTAATTGGGTTATGAATGCTAGAAATCTATATCTCATTATACTCAACATATTCATATATGTTTCAATTTAATTTAGTCATAAAATTAAATACAAATCTTATGCATGCAAACTAAAATAGATAAGAGAAGAAATCATTTTCCTTACTATGGGATTTCAGTTTTATGGGCACAAATGAGTTCACCTTCTCACTTGTTCTTGAGCTCTCCTGACAATGGATGAACAAAAGGATCCAAAATAGAATCCCTCCCAAAAGTGAATACCCAAGGTGACCTCTTAAAAGACTAATATTATTAGATCTAGAACAATATTAATCTTACTAAAATGACCCAAAATATTGATTTTTGGTCTCTTGATTTCGGTCAAGAGAGGAAAGAAATAGGAGTAAATTTCTCTCTAAAATTTCTATGAGTTTTTTGGTGTGTAGAGAGAAAAATAATTTCTTAACATTAGAAATTATGTTGTGAAAGATGATGAATAATCAAAAGGAAAAACCCCTAATGATGCTCCTCTAAAAACCGGTTGGGAGAGGGTAATGGTGCCCAATGCATGGGCTTGTTTTTCTTCTCAAGAAAAACTAGACTTACAAGTCTACAAATAGGTGTGCAATCATTTTGTTTTCCACTCAAACAATTAACACAATTTAAACATAATACCCCTTCCTTTTTTTTCGGCACTTATAAAATGGGAGGTCCATTTTATATTTGTCATTTGTCATTTGTCAATTGTCACATGTTACAAGTCATGTGAAATTGTAATGTATTTTTAACGTATTAAAAATCAACGTATTAATAAAAATACGTCATGTATAAAATCGACTTAGTAATTCATAATTACTTGTACCAAAACGGTTTATCAATTATAAATCACAACGTCTTGTATTTATAATAAATTATTCATTCAGCTTTAATTGTTTCGTAAACAATAATTTTATCTAAGTAATAAAACAATTTGATTATTTAGACCGTATCTCATTTAATCGAATTACAATAAGACACGTCAACAATACTCACAAAATCGTCCGTCAAATTTAAGCAATTTAATTAACCCGTATCGTCATACGATCAATTAAATAATCAATTAAGAGTGTCACCCTTTAGGTATGACCTAAGGGGATCAACTGATCACCACCGTCCGCATCTACGTAATGTTAAACTCTAGTCAGCCAATCATTACCGATATGTGTGGACCAGTTGACTATAAAATATTACATCCCACATGTATTCTTAAAATGAGATTTAAACATGTGATCATCATGATCAACGGTTGTGATCGCATTATTGTCGGAGGACACATATTCCAACAATGAATGTATATGTTATATTGATATTAATCATTCATATACAAGTTGAGTATATATACTACATCAACCAAGAACTAAACCCTATTGAATTTACCTAAAGACGACCTCATATTTACGGTAATTAAATATACATCGTATCTTAACAATATGTCATACTATATTCCTAATATTATTTCTATAAATCATGATTTGATTTTTAATTCCAAGTTTTAGGGTTTTTCAAAACGCGTGAAATGTCTCCATTACGAAATTCAATTCCAATTCTAAGTTCTCAACATAACATTATAGTATTCCTAAGAATTTATAGATTATACATCAGATATATTACAACTAGAAGTGTAATTTATGAGTTTTATAACAAAGTTTGAAGCTTTGTTTTAAAGATTGAGCTTTACTATAAAGGTTTTGAATTTGTTCACTTCAACATTAAGCGCAAAAAAAAGTTTAATATTGCTCAAAAACTAAAAAAAAAACAAAAGTATATAAATTCAGTTAGTTTTGAGTTTTGACGTCAAAAATTTAAAAAATACTAAGTTATAAACTTTAACAGTTCACGAAAAATACATGTAAACTCAATTCTTAAAGGTTCTTATCTAAACAATAGATGCGTAATACTTTCCAGTAAGTCTTCTAAGCGACCGTGTCTCAGTACGTCATTGAGAGACAACTAATAAATAAACTAAAAACTAATTAAAATAAAATAAAATAAAAAAATAAATATTAAATAAATTGTAACTACCTATTGTGATTTGTACTCTTTTTTTTTTTTGGGTGGGTGTGTGTTGTGTACAGCAATAACCGTTACTCATATTACTTTCCCTTTCCCTCAATTTTGTCCTTTTCACTTTTTCTTTTGTAAACATGAAATGCTCATAATTCCTTCCTACATTCCTTGATATGGAATTACGGAATATATCACAACACTTTCTCCCCATCTCTCCTACCCTCTCTTAATTTACATAAAACAAAATTCATCTCCGGGACACTCTCCTTGGCTTTTCCTTGATCTACGCTCAAAGCAATTCCACTATTTCTGGCTAGAGGAAAAATAAAATAAAAAGAAAAAACTGTATTTTATGATGCAAAAGTCCCACCTTCCATAACCATACAAACACAGAAGTTGTTTCTTCAATCTAACTCCATCTCACTCAAAAAAAAAAAAAAAAAAAATAGTAGAGGAGAATGACAGAGGTAGTGTTAGAATCTTCAAGTGGAAGCTCAATAAACATGACAAGTAGTAGTCCCACCCCCACAAGAAATGATGGTTTATACCAACAACATTCTACAATACAAAATAACATGAATATTATTAACATTAACAATTACTCCACATTATTATCCTTATCCTCTCAAGAGTGTTTACAAAGCAACAATACACAAGTAGAAGAAGAAGAAGAGTTGGTTGGTGGTGGTGGTGGAGAGAGAAAGAGGAGGAGACATCAACAAGGAGATCAGACCAATAATACAGATTATGAATATCATCAGTTGAATAATTTTGTTGCCTTATTTGTAACCGCATTTAGAAGATCAGTATTTGGGTGTTCCTCTTGCGAGATTAATACTACTAATACCAGTAATAATAATAATAAGCGAGGAGGGGAGTTATCATTATCGTTATCAATATCAGGCGGCAACGGCAACGGTGGTAATAGGAGTGGTGTGATGGAAATAGGGTTGCCTACAAATGTGAGGCATGTTGCTCATGTTACCTTTGATAGATTCAATGGCTTCCTTGGTCTTCCTGTTGAGTTTGAGCCTGAAGTCCCTAGAAGACCACCCAGTGCTAGGTACCTTTCTTTTTTTCTCTTCATTCTGGATTTTATTTTTGCACTTTTTCATATATGATCGATCATATGCATTACGGATTACTCTTTTAAGTTATATATGTACTAAATGATTATTTCATCGGGATTTACATATAGGGGGCCAAAAATCTCATCGGGATATAATCGGAAATGTTAACTAAAACTTCCAAATTGAATGGGCCGATTCCTGATCTTACAAAGTTTACATTCCAGAATGGAGTAATATAGATGTAGGAAGTATCAACATATCTTTATTCTTTTTGTTTATTGATTGTTTTTTTTTTTTTTTTTTTTTCTCACTTGATTGTAAAGTAAATAGAATTTAAATTTCTTCTATGTCATTCTCCGTTTGTATTTTAGTATTAACTGGAATTGTTTTTTTTTTGGAGAAATGTGATTTGTTTAAGCTTTTTATGGGGCAGCACTTGTAACTTTATTTTGCATTCACCTCCTTTTTTGGGCTGTTTTGAATTTGATTTTTGTGGGTGGGAGAATGTTAGTTTAGAAAACTGGCACATTGCTTTTTCATTTATACTAATAATACACAATTACCACAAGTATACGACAATATGTGTCCTAATAATAAACTCGTAGGTACTGCATAATCCTCAAAGGGATGTCGTTGGTCCATTGCAATTGCATCCATTGAATTCGATATCAAGTTGCCTGTGACTGACTTCATATACTTGTAAATATCTACTCTGTGGCCTTTTCCGAGTTGTCAAAACATGCTAATACCCTTAGTCCCTCAGTCGAATTAGCACCAACCCGGTACAGAGTATGGAGTAGTATGTAATAGCGCTACAAAGTTTACAAGTTTCCAATTTCCCGGGTTTGGCTATGTTTATACAAACTTCGATATGTGGGGTATACCTAGTAACTTACGATTGATGTAACTCAAGAATGATTCCAAAACACAGTTCTGAATTTCCCATCTGTTTACTGGGATTTCTACTGATTCCTTTATTCATATCCCCATTTTGATTATAGTGCCACGGTGTTTGGAGTTTCAACCAATTCCATGCAGCTTTCCTTCGACACTCGAGGAAATAGTGTGCCTACAATACTCCTGATGATGCAACATAGGCTATATGCATTAGGTGGTCTTCAAGTAAGCACACCAGACCCTATCTTACACGTTTGGTTTTTTTCTATCCATTGATCATCTACTTCATTTAGCTTTGCCAAGTTTGATAAAATATTTGGCCTTGCAGGCTGAGGGAATTTTCAGAATCAATCCCGATAATCAGCAAGAAGAGTCTGTCAGAGATCAGTTAAATCGAGGATTGCTACCTGAGGATGTTGACTGTCATTGCTTAGCAGGTTTAATAAAGGTAAATTGATGAATGCCAAGCTTAAATTTATTCATGAATTTTGAATCACTGTTAATGTATGCTGCATTGTAGGCTTGGTTCAGAGAACTTCCGACAGGTGTACTAGACTGCCTTTCTCCCGAGCAAGTAATGCAGTCTCAGACAGAGCAAGAGTGCACTGAGCTTGCCAGGCTTCTGCCACCAACAGAATTTGCTCTTTTGGACTGGGCTATTAATCTCATGGCTGATGTCGCACAGTTTGAGAATCTGAACAGGATGAATGCACGCAACGTTGCTATGGTCTTCGCACCTAACATGACTCATGTGAGTTAATTTAAACATCTCTTGGAGGGGCCCTTTGTTTACAACTTTACATATGCGTGATACTCTAGTGTTTGATCAACTTCCTATAGTTAGTAAACTTGCGACTTCCTTGTCAGGGATACAAATTCTTGTATGAGAATGAAATAAAGAAAATGTCATTTTTCAAGGCAGTAGGATTCTGAAATGATAACATTTGACTCGACTCATTTGATGAGGCAGTCCATGCAAGATCAGCGTTTCCTAAAAAAGATAATTGTTTGTTTGTAGAAAACTATGTGATATGACGTTGTAACATTGAATGCAGATGGCAGATCCTTTGACAGCGTTAATGCATGCAGTCCAAGTAATGAACTTGCTAAAGACACTGATTGAGAAGACGTTAAGAGAAAGAGAGGATTCAATAATAGATTCTGTTTTAGATTCCTTCAGTCGAGAATCTCCTGGTGAGAATGGTCAGCATTTTTCTTTGCAGACCATCCTCGAGGAGGCCAGCGAACCCGATGGTGAAGAGGAACGTGATTGTAGATTTGCAAACCCTCGTGCTCTTAACCAAGATGACAATTCAATTGAAAGCACTGTCCCGGGAGAAAATCAGTCATTTGTGAGAGATTGCGAAGATGACGAATCAATTCGAGAGAATGAGAGCTTTTCGTCAGAATCCAAGAACAATAAATATATTGGTGGTAAATCCCAAGGGGCTAAGCCTTGTAACACAAAGTGTAGTAGAATTGGCCCAACTTCTAACACTAAAAAGGCGCCTCAAAAGGGTAAAGAAAGGCCTAATGTTCAGGTGGCCAAGTCTGCTGAGAAAGCAAAGGGAAGCAGCCTTGTTAGTAGCATGAACCAAAGGGCCGAGAGAATTGAAGCATGGCGGTAAACTACAGTTCACTCTTCTCCACTTCTTGTGGGGAACTTGATCAGCAATGTTTGATGTTTAAATCGAGTATCATGGAAAACCGTTTTAATTCAATGTCTTTTATTTGACCTTCTTCCAAATGATTTGTTTCTTGTATGTTGATGAGTGGTGATTTCTAAATCTGGTTTGAGTTTCATTTGTTTCTGGATTGCATTGACGTTGTTAAAGTTGGCATTTGCATCTTCATATGCATCAGACCTTGTGCTAATAAACTGTGTTGCTTTTTAAAGCTTTCTTAAGCTTACAAAAGCAAGCAAACAGTTGCATATTTCTGTAGGCGTTGTACCGGAACTGCTGTAATTCAATAATTACCTGTATTCTGTATAGTTAGACAAATTTACCCATTCTTCAAATGGCTATATTTCCTGAACTAGAGTGCAATGCCCGACGAACAAGTTTCAGATGGCATTAATTAGTATGCGAAAAATAATCAGATAGCTAGACTAACGCTTGATGTACAACTGTACAAGTAACTGATAGCATACTAACTAACCAGAAGATTTTACAAAATTATTTGTCAACATTATTCTGTCCCATATAAGAAAATCAGAAGTTACATATGTAATTACGCATATTGATGACTAACCTCCAATATTGTGCTAGTCTGAAGTGTTCTTTAGTTCGCGATTGGTTACTATTGCAGCAGGAGCGAAGGGTAAGGATCCTTCGTTTTTATCAAACATACCCTCTGAAAGATTCAAGCACTGTCAAGGAAACAGTCCTAGTGACTGTCACGCTCAAAACAACCACTAGAAGCAAATCCGAGCTCAAAATACATTCGGCCAGACTACTTGTAGAAGGGCTGTATTTTCAAATGCTCATATATGGAGTTCTACATGGTTAAAATTAGTGTTCTCTATATGGAATCAACAATATCCATTAAGTAGATTGGTCACAATAGAGCATTAAAGGTCTGTCACAATCGATGCAATCTTTGAACATTCGATTCGACTGTCCGTACTAAATGCTCATATCTCCCAAACCAGGCTACATCTTGGTGTGATTCGTTTTGGAGGCAGTATCTAACTCGTTTAACTTTCATTTTATGTATGTTGGGAACATTAGTTCAACCGGAGCAAAAATATAGGCATCCTGAAATTTCCTTGAACACTACATCTGAATGCTTGATTATTTCAGCCCACTCGCTAGTACTCAAGCTATCATATCTCGAGATTCAGCTAATGTTTTCAAGTGATTCTTGTTTTAGGTGAACGTTAACTCATTTAGCTTTCATTTGGTACCTATGGGGAAGTCGAGTTCATTCTAAGGAGCGAGATATGGAATCTGCAAGATAAGTCTGATTCCAGAATGCTACTGGAACGGCCTGACTGAGACTTGTATGCAACAAGGGCTTTTCAGACTATCTTGTAAGCCTTGAGGTGCACATTCAAGGATGTGAAATGATCATATGGTGACCCTAAGTAGGTATGCAACAAAGGCTAGGTGAATGCAGGCCTTTTTGAAGTGATAAATGCAACCAACATAACCTGAGCATGTGAAAAAGACATCATAGTGGTCCTGTTTTTTTGAACTCGTTGCTCTTTCTTCTACTATTGCAGCTGCACTGTCCTTGACCTCGACAAATATATCTTGAATCCTACACCTCATTTCAGAGACCTTGAGCTGTCAAATAAACCTCATCAACTCTCCTACACTTGAGGACAAAAGGGGAAGCCTTAAAACAACCAATGACATCTCACCTTGCTCTCCAAGTTTTATTTTAGTTTATTTCATATTAAAGCATTGTACTGTTTTAATTCTTAGCCCTTGGATGATGCTAGGTCATCCTTTGATGGCACTTTTATCCTTAAGATTTCTTACTTATGTTTGCCTATATAAAGGCCTCATTCTCGATTGTAAAGAATAGACTTTGAATATATGAAAAACATTTGCTTGTGCAAAAACCGTCATTCCTTCGTGGGTGTTATTCTTCTTTCGTGGAGTGCCATTAATCTAGACTTATGTTTGTGTTGTTTGTAAGCCACTCATAATAGTCGTAAATACGGCATTTATATGCTCCAATTATGTTACTCTAAAGTCGATGAGGTCAAAGATTCATTATTCTTTGCTTCCACATTGTGATGAAATTAAGCTTGACTGCATTCTTCTTTAAACTGCTAAGTAGCAGTCATTTGATTTCAACAGGTTCATCCTGAAAAGAAATCCGTGTTGATGCAATTTATTGTCTACATTCGACCCCTTACCCTTCCGTTTGAGAAAGCTCTTGAGGCACAGGGTGGCGATGTTGTTTTTGTTGATGATATTTTATTCTCATGTCTCTATTGCTAATAAAATTAGTCCAGGGAACACCCTTATTTGATAGGAGTGATCAGTGGTGTTAAGTTAATCTCCAAGTGAACACGTAGTTTGCAATCTTGCATCTTTAGACATGGGTACATTAGTCCTGTATTGCATATTGTTTCAGTAGTCCATACGATTCCTCAAACTCTTAAATTGGTGCTTGTAAAAGAGGGAATAATCCCAGAAATGAAGTTGCATTCCCTTTATTGGATGGAACCTTGGCTTCTTTAAGCATTGCTGCAGTCTGAGATCGTAATAAAGCAGAGTGCCAGAGGCAGAGGGTGTAACAACAACAATCTTTTCCTTGTCACCACATAGATACTTGCGGTGTTTCCGTCAACTTTATATTCTTAACTACACACCACTGCATCCATGAATCTGCTTTTCCATATTGTTTCATCACCCACGACTCGAAACCATGTCTACTATTTCCTATGTCAATTATATTGACGCACAGACATCCATGCAATATGCCAATGCTATCTTCTCTCCTGTTGCTAACCAATGAATACTGTCATTCAATGCCAGTGGGTTGTTATTCTCCGGAGGTATCTTATCAAGGATTGATTCGCCACCATGTATCCTTCTCCATTCCCAAGTCCCAATTGTTAGGACTTGCTTTAGATAGATACCATCTTGTTTCGAGAAAGTCACCACTTTGTACTGCTTCGTATTACCACTGAATGCCAACCCACAAACAAGCTTTCCTTGACTCGGTTTCTCACTTCTCTGATCTGGTAAGGCCATACACTCTTTTGTTAAGGGGTTGTACATGTAGAGTACCCCACAACCGTGGGACTAATGAGTTAATTCAGAGTTACTTTTGATTAAGAGAAACCCTCTGCATGAATTCACAATGTTGAAGTCTGTGCCAAACCAAATACTCATCTCCAAGGTCTCAACTTTATAGCCCTTCACTCCATAGCAGCTTTCGATCATCATCATTGACTTGTTTCCAAGGGGAAGAGGAATACCAATAAGGGCAATATGGATGTTGTCGTAATGTAGTTGAGCAAAGAACGGGTCTTCAATTATGTCGTCCCATTCCTTACAGACTCGTTTGCAACTCAAGAGAGACTTGGTCGAGAGCTTGGCCAGAATGTTTATGGTTATGTCTAGTGGAAGATAAGGAACAAGTATTGAAGCACGTTTCAATGACGGAGGAGCTATTTTAGCATCATCATCATAAACATGCTCTCTTTTAACATGATTTTGGAGCCATGGAGGTATAGTACTATAGTGTGTTTCAGTGTTTGTGTAAAGCTTGGAGGAAGTTTACCTTTAGACAAACAAATACGGAGAATATATAAAGATTACCGTCACATTACATATTAACTAACTTCTTTTTTGTGTGTGTTTAGTTTTCCTAATTCTATTTGAAATTACGTTAATAAATTAGGAAATATCAAGTCTTTCCTTATTTTAGAGTTTAGATAATTAGACCTCATCTATCTATCTATATTCTATATCTATATCTTTTATCTATATCTATCTATCTATCTAACTATATATCTATTAATCTTCTAACTTTACCGCTGACATAGTAGCAACCAAGTCTAATCACCGCGTAATAATAACCCCAAACCGACCACCGTACGCTCACCCAATCACAAAACTATCAACTGAGCCCCACCACCGAACCGGACCACCACCCGCTAATCCAGTAGGCCGCCCGCCCAAATTATAACCGCACATCAATCGCCTTTGCTGCTACTCAATTCATCGCCCCCAACCGACCCTAACCCACAACCTATCGAGAAAGTCGTCGTACCAACAAGTAGACTCATCCCTCTCACCAGAAAACAAGCAGTAGCCACATCGTGCTATCCATGGCTGCGTGAGTTCTATCCACAGCCACGCACAAGCACGAAACCCGACATCAGTTCGAAACCGTTTGCGTACACCATCATCAGCGTGCACCACCAAACAGATCATAACGCTACCCATCTTGACCGATAACCACCTGCTCTGCCTAACATCAATTCGTTCACCATTATTCGCTTCAATTAGGCGCAATGATGGTGATTATCGAGCACTCTTCCTGCCACTACTGCTCTTATTTTGATGGGGGTGAAATTCATTTGGGATGGACTCTTTGTATTCAATTAACAATTAAAATACTTAATTTGGGCTGGACTTTTTAACTCTTTTAAGATGGAAAGGGTGGTTGTTTTGTGAATGATTTAATACGGGTTTGGTGTATGACTGGCTATTTGGGTATGAAAAATCATATTTCATGCGTTAATTACGAAGTAAAAGGGGATTGGGCAAGAAAGCTAGCTCTCTCGCACACAAACACAGGAATAATTTTACATTGTATTCACTATTTTAAGTCAACTACCAATTACGTTATATTAAAAATCCATTTAAAATCTGATTTAAAAAAAATTCATTTAAAATCTAAATATATCGCATGAAAATAAACGATTAAAATTTTAAGTTACTACCCCATGTTTTAATTAAAACAAATACCTACAATATAGAAAACGGTTAAGCGGGGTGGATACAATTTTATGACTCCTTGACCTCAAAACATACGAGTAGAAATATAAGCGACATCTAATATTCTAATAGGAGGTAAACGACAAGAAGAATGAGGCACTATCTACACCTATATTCTTAGGAATTGCCCATTTTCATTAAAATATCCTCGCAACTCTTAAAAAAAAGTGGGTCAATTCAAAAGAATTGAATATATTTTATTAAGTTCATTTTTCATATTTCTCAGGTATAAGTTCCGAACACAATTATTCTTTACATTTTAGAACTAAATCGATATTCTTCTCATTTTTTTACTTTTTTTTTTTAATTATTTTGGGGTTTACAACTAAATCGACATCTTTCTTAATTTCAATGGGATAACTATAAGTGACAATAGTATGATTTTAAACTCAGGATCATTTCATAAGATTTAAGTATACTCTTTAATACTACAAACCATAACCTTTAATATAAATATGACCTGAAATCATTTTAAACATTATAACCGATCCGTGAATTTCACCTAATATGACATGTCATTTCATGAGCAAGTAAGAGCATCTTAAAACCAAAAAAAAGATATACTGCTAAATTTATTTCCTAATAAATGTAGATTTTATTTAGGGAAAAAACGTTATTTTAACCAAAAAAATAAAACAATCTGTTCCTAACTAAGATCTCTTTGAAATCAGTATACAAGAAAGTCGATGTAAAATAAAAATACTTTTTTTATGGGGATAAATACATGTAATAAAATATTTTTTTATTTTTTTAAAGTAACTTTTGTTATTTAAGGAAGATCAATCCTAATTAATATTGTAAAAAAAAATGCCTCTTATTTTACTGAAATTATGATTTAACGGGCAAATCACGGGTATTATGATCACTTAAATTAATCTTATGTGCGTCAAATAAAAAAATGTCATTAATCTTTTTATATAAGGTAGAGCTCACATGCCGGACGGGTGTTGGTAGACCTGTCAAACTGGTCAGACGAGCGGGGTCGTAAGTTAGGTCACGAGTCGGGTCAGAATACATGTTGGATCATATATAGGTTACGGGTTGGATTATGGTCAGAATACGGGAGAAAAAAAATAGTGTCCAATGCCTTTTTTTACACTATTATTAAATAAAGAAAATATTTTTTTTTTAAATAAAACATATTTAATATTAATATTTTAATCATATGAAATGGCTATACGAAGTATTAATTATATTGACACAATTATAAAAATTACGTTAGTTTAATTATTATTTTATTATTAAATGTTACGAAAATTTATAATATTGATTTTTAAATTATTTTCGTAATTAAAATTAAAAGGAATATTTTTATTGTTATCATTTCAAATATAATATAAAAATATTAATATTTTAATAAAATTCTCGAATCATCTGTGACCTAACAGGTCAGTCCGTTTGGGTTGGGTTTCGACACTAAATCAACGAGTCATTTCCAATTTGGGTTAAACGGGTCGCGGGTTGAGATTTTATGGGTCTTGACTCTAGAAAAAAGCACATCAGGCGGGTTATTCAGGTTGGGTCAGAATTTAACTGCTCTAGGTGTTGGTCCTAAATTAACAAGATGCTATGTTGTAACTTAGTCTTGTATATATAGAGGGTCAAGATTTAAGGGTTTATGACCATGAAAAAACGGTTTAGGTTTAGACAGATTTGCAATTCTGGTCAATTTGACAGATCTACATCTATATAGACCAATAATGTTTAAATTTTTTTGTTAATGGGGAAGATCAAACTTAATTTTATTTATTTATTGTACAAAGTACAACATTAATTGCAAAACTGTTATTCACGTTATTTAATACTTTCTTCATTTTTTTAGCTTCTCATTTGCTTTATTATGATCTCCAAGACAAAACATTGATCATATTTTCTGACTTCTATTTGTTTGTTTTTTTGTCGAAAAATTATTTAGCAAAAGATATTTTGATAATAATTAAATACTCCCTCCCATTCATAATAACTCTCATCCTTTCCTTTTTCATCTATTCATATAACTCTCCCTCTTTCCTTATTTTGTAAAATTTTATACTTATTTTAATCACCTCACCCCCACAACAATACCCCACAATACTCATACTTTATCTTATTTTAATCACCTTAACCTACAACAATACTTATTTTAATCATCTTACCACACAATAATACCTTCCCTCTCTCCAATTACCTTACACCACCACAATACTTTACAATAAAATAACCCTCCCCATAATTTACGTGCCCTTTTGAAAGGGGAGAGTTATTATGAATAGGAGGGAGTATTTTATTTTCAACATATTTACGATTAAAGTTTAGAAAATTTGACTTTCAAAAAACAAATGAGAAGATAAAAAAGATGAAGCAAGTATCAACGAATTTTAAAACAGACCGTGAATTTCACGAGTTTAAAACTAGTCTATACATATATTAATCCTCTAAGTTTGCTGCTGACATGGCAGCATAATAAACTAGCAAAGATGACGTGGCGGCCTATGGTAAATCTAACATATGATATCTGGAAAATAATATAGGCAAATATGGTATATAGCCAACGTTTGATATCTTTTAATTCAATGCATTCATTTAATTCTTTCCCAATGTGCTCACAAAAAAAAAAAAAACTCTTTCCTAATATAAATAAGGAAACAAATTATGAGTATGAGTATAATTAGTCATAACATAATATAGTATCTAATATCAAAACGGAATATGAGTATATTTTCTATGATTATGGTAAGAATATGATAGTATATTTCCAATACATATATTTCGGTGTATATTTCCTATATTCATAAATTTCATATATATATTTTGAATATATCTCCCATTCTTACACGATATATCTTTAAAAAACATATACAATATCTTTAGAAAACATATAAAATATTTCCTCTATATATTTCGGTGCATATTTCATATATATTTTGAAAATTTCTCCCATCCTTACACAATATATCTTTAAAATTAAAAATTAAAAAACATATAAATTCTTACACTATATATCTTTAAAAACCATATAATCGTTTGCGTATAAATAATAAATATAAATATAATACAGAGTATCTAAGCAAAAATAAATTATAAACTAATTACTATAGGTCTATAATTATATCATATTCTTTCGAGCAAAATTACGGAATATATTTATATAAGCAAAATTACGAATATAGGATTCTAAAACTAATTTACAACCGAAACTACTGAATATATTGATATAAGCAAAATATATGATTCCTATATTGATGGTACTCTTCCCAAAAACAAACGTACTCCTAAGCATGTTAAATCTACAAATTACAGTAATGGTAAAAAAAATACTCCATCAGCTATTGTGGTTGTCATTAATTATTAAATTAAGACTGTTTTATACTGTGATACGGTTCTATATTGTGGATAGACAACTTATTTGTTAGCATTAAATGATTTTTTTATATAAAAATGGACCGTCTCATGGTGTGAGACCCTCCTATTTTATAATTTTTAACTCATTAAATAAAAAGACAATTTTTTTAATAATTAAATAATAAAACTGAATGCTTTTTTATTAACAAGTATAGACAATTTCATAGTTGAGGTTGTCGTAACCTATAACTTATGAATACATTTTACAAGCATTATTATTATTTTTTTCCCATGACTTTTTAATGTGTATACGAGGGTAGAATGGCGGGCTTCATTTGACATTATTTTCCCAATAATTTTTTACACTATTTAAGTGGGGTTATTTATCCTTTATGGTGTCTATAGATCTCAAACGGGTTGGGCGGTTTGGAACATACAGGTCAGGTTATTAGGGGCAAAGTGTTGGTAAACAATTAATATCTAACGCCTTTTATACATCGGAAAAATATTTTTTAAAAACTAAAGTATATTTAATATTAAAGTTTTAATCATATTCAATGTTTATTTTTTCTAATTATTTTTTCAAATATATTATATAATAAATATTAATATTTTTATAAAAATTATTTTAGTTTATCTTTGACTCAACGGGTCGACGTGTTCGTGTCGGGTTTCACTTAAATTAAGGGGTCATTTCGGGTTCCATATCGAACGGGTTAATGCTCTATATTTTCGTGTTTTAACCTTGGAAAAAAATGGATGAGGTCTGGTCGGGTCGAAATTTGACAGGCTTATATCTTATTTATGTCTTCTTAAACTCATAACTTATCATTTAGTTAAAATAATATGGATACGAATTGTGCAAATAAGCAACTCTAATTTGTTGTATTTTACATTTATATAATATTGACTTTCATATGACTTTAAGTTTACTAATAATATATGGAGTATTAGCGTAATCATCTAACTACAGAGCATAAAACAGCCCGTGAATTTCACGGGTTTAAAACTAGTATTTGAAATTACGTTAATAAATTAGGAAATATCAGGTCTTTCCTTATTTTAGAGTTTAGACAATTAGACCCCATTTATACATATATTAATCCTCTAAGTTTCCTGATCTTATTCTGAAAACAAAACCATATAAGGTAATACACGTTCTTCTAATATCTCGTTAACCCTAATTTGACGAATATCCCAAATTTAATCTCCCTTCTTCAACTTGGGCAATCTCCTCCTTTATTCGTTCTCATCCGACATTGAGACCTCTATATTTACCATTACGCATCTTCTTCACATCAACATTTTATAATTCAAAGTTTCAAACCTTTATATTTATTCACTAAAAATACATTTTTCCTTTACACTCAATGACTCAATTATGCCCTTTCTCTACTCTTCCTTTATTTGTATACTACCATTCAAGCTTTAAATCAAAATATTAACTGACTGAAATTTCCCGCAGTAATATATTTTCATTTGAATAGGAGAACAATGGATAATATTCATATAAGGAGTGTATATTAATGAAAATGGTGACTAAATCAAATAATAAGATAATTTATGGTCTATTAAAGTCCATTAATAAACGTTTTATGATTTACGATGTACGGAGTAAATTTTTGTATTGACAAGGGTATGAAATTGTACTTATGGAATATTAATTATGACTCCAAGTTAGAGATGCCGATTGATTAGTTTCATTGTAAAGTTTTATTTGTGATTGGAACCAATATTAGAACTCGGGACTAAAGTTTTCGAAGTTTTTGCAATGTTATGATACTCAAAGATTTGGTTGAGAACCCTTTTCCCATTTTTTAAGAGATTTTCAATTTGTATACGTTGGGTTTATAAAATGGCTACATGTAATAGTTTTAGTACAAAGGCCATGTTTGGCAAACGGTAGAAGCAAATTCATGATAGCAGATAACGTTAACATAATACTGTTAGCAGATTTCAGTAGCAGGTTTGACTATCAAACAAATTAGCAAAATTAGAAAAGGGTGTTTGGTAATTTGCAGATTTTAGGATAATTAGAATAGTTTCGTGAATAATCAAGTGATCGAACGAGATTTTGGTTCAAGTTTGCTATCACCAAGTTATTTCGAGTTTTACTCCCCCTCCTCTCTGAAAAAACCCTAGCCTCCATCCATTAAATTCGGGGCTCCTATCGATAACTAATCGATGGTAAGCCCCAAAACTGTTTCATCTTTCAATTAATATCATGCGTATTTGTCATCTAATTAATAAAAGTCTCTCTTTTTGGGAGAATCATTTTTCAGTTTGTTCTGTCCTTTATTTCGGGGTTTTTCCAGTTAATCCTGGATTTAGTTTCATTCAAAATATAGACAGTAATAATTTGTTGATGGTTCGTCGCACATTACTTCAATGGATACAAGTTATTTGTCAATGATTTGTGGAACTAGTAAGAGGTATTTTTCCTTTTACAATTTATCATACGAAGGATCCCCTCATCAAAAACTGCATGAAGATAGCGATATGAGGCCGAGTCGAATTGTCACATCATGGTTTAAGATCCCTAGTTTACAAGAAATTTATTTTTCTTTGGTTTCTAATAGATTTGTTTTCAATTATAGTTATTCCTTGTAAGTGTCGTATGACGTTTTATTAATGAAATTATTTGTCTATTTAAAAAAAAGAATAGTTTCGTGAATAAATTGAATATGCTAAACCAATATGCATATTCAAAAATAGTAGATTGTGACCAATATGCTATCTGAATACGTCGTTTACCAAACACATAAAAATGTAGATTGCTGGTCAAACTACTCCGTAAAAAGCTTTATATGCCTGCATGGATCTTCTTCCGGTACCCCCCTAAAGAGATTTCTCTCTACCAGCTGTATATAAGATGGGTGGATTCCAAAGTTTCCCTGATCAGTAATGGGTAATAGGAAACCTTGGGCATTCTGGCAAATAGATTTCACAAAGCAACAACTAACCTGCAAAGCTAATCCAAAACTTTGCAAAAAATGAGATTAGTCTCAAGGAATAAATTCCTTGAGACGAGAAACAAACTTAAATAAAGCAACAAAATTGCGCCACCTCCCCGGCAACGGCGCCAAAATTTGACAGGGCAGTCGTATACCTATAAAAAATAACCAACTGGCTCTAACTAATATAGCTAGGGAAGTCGGGTCGAATCCACAGGGAGATGGGAAAATGTTAGCCTCGTCTAAGTCTGTCAAGGTAACCAAATTGGAGGGTTTTTAATTGGTTGATTCTAAACTAATGGTAAGGATAAGGAAGAGAAAATAAGAGAAATAAGATAAATCAAGTAGAGGGAACAGCTAAGACAGACGGTTCACCATAATCATTCAGTCAAGTAATCTAGGTCTCAGGTCAATGCAGATACGGTCTGAGGAGCGGTGAATATCTCCTTTCGGTCTCAATTCCCCCTAAAGCACAAATAGCTTAGCTTTCGCCCTAACTATAATGCTCTATTGTTTGCTACTAGTCTCGCCTTTTCCAACCTTTCGGTTCAGGTCAAGGGTCACTAAGATATAAATGCCTAATTGCGTCGACTCAATTAAACAGATACAATTAATTGCAGCAGTTAACAACAAAGATTATACCAGCATTAACCTTACGATTCGATTACTTTCCTTTCATAACTATGGATCCCCTATAGTCCTAGCAGAAGGGAATTAGCTACATATCGTTATTGAATTACCAACAATAACATATAGATAATCAAAGCTAAACATGATGATAAAACTAATGAAGATTGAATTAAAAGCAATTATGATAACAATAAAAGGGAAGAAGGAATTAAAGCAATGATTAAGAATTAAGGAATTAAAGGAGAATGATAATACCAATACAAATCTGAATCTGAGTAGCAAAAGAGTAGAAAGGGAGCAAGATTCAATCCACAGTAGAAAGTATAAAGTAAAAGTCAATGAGAAAGGAGAAGCCTCCCTAACGCAGTCCCTCTTCCTCTCTTTACATATGAAAATCCCTTCCTAATCTAACCTATGGACTAATTACAAAAGCCCATACGAAAATTAGGCGGAAAAAGTCTAAAGAAAGACAAACCACTCGATCGAGTGGAAATAAACCACTCGATCGAGCAAACTTACACAAAACCACTCGATCTAGTGGAATTAAACCACTCGATCGAGCATCCTTGCAAAGTCTTCTCGATTGACTCCCTGAACTGCTCGATCGAGCAACTTGGAGTATATAAAGCATTCGATCGAGTAATAAATCACTCGATCGAGCTATCTTGGCACGTAAGACCTCAAAACACCTTCCGAAACCAGCTCAAGCGTCTCCAAAATGTTAGATTCCAAGCTCCGGCTCCTTATTCTCCATAAATGCATGCAATTGGGACAAATTAGGCTCGATTTAGCTCCTCCTTGGTTTATTCCTGCAAATTACACAAAACTAACCAAAGTAGAATATTCGGGGGTATTTGTAGCTAGATGCTACATAAATAGTACAGAAATGCGTGTGAAAATGAGGTAAAAACCTTATATAAAATACACGCATCAAGTCCAAGTTTTACGAACTACCTTCACCTAAAATAAATTCAAATACGACTAGAAGATAGAGTTTCTTAGCAAAAGATAGAGTTTCTTAGCAAATAAATTCAATTCAAATACGACTAGAAGATAGAGTTTCTTAGAAAATACTCCGTAGTAATCAAAATTGAGTTTGGTTAGGAGTAGTGTTAAGGAAATCTAATTTGAGTCAAATTGATATCCTATAAATAGTCTAATTTCACCTACTTTCAATGCTATATATATATATATATATATATATATATATATATATATATATATATATATATATATATATATATATATATATATATAAGAGATATATTTACATCACAATTATTCAACGCTAGCTTCCTCATTCAACAAATTTGCTATTTCCACGTATTGTGTTTCTATTATGATCTTCATCATTATATTGCCATATGTGCTTACTAACTGTTTTTTTTTGTTCATAGTGTTCATCAGTTGGAGATGAATTCGATTGCGCAATACTACGGTGTTGTCAACCAAAACGGTAATGGCTTGCCTTAATTCATTTTCTGTTTTGATATTTTAATTTGTTTAAATTTGATTGTTATATATTTCCGGGATTGATATGTTCATTAACGAGTATGTTTTCAAGCCTTGCGCATACTGGAGCTCACACAATGTGCCCTATCATGAGATTCGCTATAATGGCTTCGCCACTAATATTTTATCGTGACACGATTTTCGAGAATTTTGGTGAAAAAGCTTTTCGATTTATTACTTCGTTAATGGATAGGTAAATGGTTGTTGCAAGCAGTTCTAACAACCGCCGTGCCTCGGATATGTCTATTGTAAGGATAAAAGAAGCGGAACAATTTTGCATTGATGGTGATGGTAATGGTAATGGTAATGGTAATGGTGTAAATTGTAATGGTGTTATGGAGATAAGTAGTAGACCAGTGGCTATGGAAGAGATTACGAAGTCGTAAAGAAAGAAAGAAAGAAAGGTGAAAAGAGAAGAAAGGTGAGCCCAAAATAACTATAGGGGTAATATGGTAATCAATAAGAGAGATTTTTATGGAAATCAAAATCTTTTGGTTATCTCATGTGTTTTTGGAACAACTTATCCAAATTATTTAGAAAAGCCGTATAACATGATAGAAAAACCCATTATTTTTAAAAAATATTTGTCTGTAGGGATGAGAGAGAAAATAGAGAGAGAAAACTCTCCTAAATTCTAGGGTTCTTTTTTCTGTAGCAATGGCACGAACAAAGAAATTCAATAATAATCCTTCACAATCATCTTCACAAAAATCACAAAATAGCAACTCTACTAATAAAGGAAAGGGTAAATCGATCGCTAGACATATTAAATTCTCGTCACTTGATTTTGAGAACGATTTGGAATCAATTATTGAGGATGAAGAACACGATATGGAGGTTCCAGATGAGGGTTTACAGACGAAGGTGTCTTATCAACCGATTCCTCGCATTCTACAGGAGGACGTCGCTGGTGAGATTTCTTTTTGGTCAACTTCTGTTTTTTGTAATATCCTTGGAGCAAACCCGCCTAATAATGTGATAAGTGGGTTTGTAAAGAGGGTTTGGCCTTCAAATGGGGTAGACAAAGTCTCTTTTCTTCCAAATAGAATTTTCCTTGTTCGTTTTAAGACTAAGGACCAACAGCAAGCTGTACTGCGTAATGGACACCTGACTTTTGATAATAAGCCGGTTATCATCAAAGAATGGACACCAGAGTCTGAATTGATTAAACATGATGTTAAGCGGGTTCCTCTTTGGATGAAATTATATGGTTTAGATATCAAATTTTGGGGTTTCAACTGTTTGAAGAAGATTTGTGGGAGTGTGGGGGCAATATATCAAATGTGATGATGCCACAACTCACAGGTATTTTAAGGGGTATGCGAGGATAATGGTTGAAGTGCAGATAGGCCAGCATTTCCCTACTGAATTACAGTTTATTGATGAATTTGGTAAGACTCATGGGATTAGGGTCGTCTATGATTGGCTGCCTACTTTGTGTACTGCTTGCAAAGGGGTGAGACACTCTGCTGATGTCTGTAGGAAAGAGGTAGCTGAACAAACCAAGAAGGTATGGAAGCCAAAAGCTCCTGCTCCTGTGGGGCCTCAGCAACCCAATCCAGTACAGCCACAGAGAGCTCCACCAGCTGCTAAGAGAAGACAAAGGATACAGAAACAGAATGTGAAGCAGCACCAGGTTCCTAGTCCAGCTGGGGAATGCTCAATAATTATCCCTCAGACACCTACTGTACAGAATACTCCTGCTGTAGGGGCTAGACTGCCTGAAGTGGAACACTCCCTTCCAAGGAGGTTTATCACACGTCTGATGAAGGGAGGGTCTGGAGATAGGAGGTTGTTCACCCCTGGGGGACTTTCTTTTATGGAATCCTTAACTCTCTCTTTACAGAAGTTTAAAGCTGAATTGGTTGAAAGAGTGCTGTATGAGAAATGGGAGTCTGGTAATCACTCTGATAATGGGTAGTTGTGGTTTTTGTAACATTAGGGGTATGAATAATATTAATAAGCAGTCTGAAATAAAGTGGTTTCTGCAGCACAATAAAGTGGGTCTTTATGGTTTACTAGAAACTAAAATTAGGAGTAGGAATCTGAATAAGGTGAGAATTAATCTCTGTGAAGATTGGGCCATTTGTACTAATACCAGTCTTCATATGGGGGGGTAGGATTTGGGTCATCTGAAATCCTGCTTTCTTTTCTGTCAATGTTTTGGATGTCACTACTCAGTGTATACATACTGAGGTTACTGATATTGTAAGGAAGACTAAATTCTGGTATACTATGGTTTATGGTTTTAACCAGAATGCTGATAGGGAGACCTTGTGGTGTAGCCTTAAGGAGTATCATAGCAGGGTGAGAGGTGACTTTAACTCTGTTATGGCAGCTGATGAAAGAATTGGGGGTGCCCCTGTTACTAGTGCTGCGACTAATGGTATAAAAGAGGCAATTCTAAAGTGTGAGCTTTTTTATATGAAGGGGTATTGATCTTTTTATACATGGAATAATAAACATGAATTTGAAGGGAAAGTTTATAGTAGGATTGATAGGGTATTTATAAATGAGGATTGGCTTCATGATTTTCCTGACAGTAATGCACACTTCCTTCCAGAAGGTTTGTTTGACCATTGTCCCTTCTTGGTGAACTTTACTGAGCATATGTCTAGAAGTAGGCCACCTTTCAAATATTTTAACATGTGGTCAAAGGCTCCAGACTTTGAGAATATTATTCTTAGGGGATGGACTTTGGAGATTAAAGGGACTGCTATGTTTAGGATTATTACTAAACTTAAGTGGTTGAAGAAGGAGTTAAAGGGCCTGAACAACTCTCAGTTTAGTGATATTGAGAACCTTGTAAAGGTGACTGAACTTTCACTTAATCATTTTCAAACTTTGTTGAGAAATGACCCTTTAAATGAAAGCTTGTGTGATGCTGAAAGAGCTTGTGCTAAGGAGGTGGAATTCTTATCTAAAGCAAGAATTGATTTCCTGAAACAAAAATCTAAGATTAATTGGATGAGGGAAGGTGATGAAAACATTGCTTTCTTCCATACAAGTATTAAAAGAAGGAGAATGTAGAACATGGTTTATCAGATCAAAGATATGAGGGGTATGATGTGCAATACTGCAGAGGAGATTAAATATGCCTTTGAAGACTATTATAAGTCTCTCATTGGCTCTTCTAAAAAGGTGTTGCCTGTCAATCTCAATGTGGTTAGGTCTGGCAATTGCCTCACTGATCTTCATGCTGCTGCTTTGATGACTCCTATTATGCCTGAAGAGGTGAAGGATGATATGTTCTCTATTCTAGGGACCAAAGCACCTGGTCCAGAGGGCTATAGCAGCCAGTTTTTCAAAGACTGTTGGGGGATTGTGGGGAGTGAGGTCATTGCAGCCATCTAAAATGTATTCCAAACTAGTAAACTGCTGAAACAAAGTAATAACACTGTTATTACCTTGATACGAAAGACTGTTGTCCTTGAAACTATGATGCAATTCAGGCCCATAGCCTGTTGTAACACACTATACAAATGTCTTTCAAAGGTTCTATGCAACAGACTGAGTAAAGTTCTCCCTGATATTATCTGTCCTTCCCAGGGAGCTTTTGTTAAGGGAAGGGATATTGTGGGCAATGTATTAATTTGTCAGGATCTTATACGCTTATATAATAGAAAGTCTTGTTCACCAAGGTTACTGATGAAATTAGATGTGCAAAAAGCATATGACTCTGTAGAGTGGATTTTTGTTGAGGAAATGTTAAGAGCTCTGGGTTGTCCTGAGAAGATGGTGGGGATACTTATGCAATGTGTGACTACTCTATCATATTCCATTGCTCTTAATGGGGATGTTTTTGGTTTTTTTAAGGGTAAGAGGGGCTTGCGTCAGGGAGACCCTCTTTCTCCCCTCCTTTTTACCTTGTGCTTGGAGTATATGAGTAGGTTTTTTATGCTTATACAAAAGCATGGCCAGTTCATGTTCTACCCTTTGTGTAAGAGGATTGGTATATCACATTTATGCTTTGCTGATGACCTAATTCTCTTTTGTAAAGGTGAGAGAAAGTCTGTTGAATTATTGCTCAATGCTTTCCATTTCTTTTCCAAAACTTCTGGACTCATCATGAACAAGGATAAGTCAAATTTATTTGCAATGGCATGTCTGAAGATTTGATTAGTGAAGTGGAAGGGCCACTGGTATGAACAGAGGTGCAGTTCCCTTCAAATACTTGGGAGTAACTGTCTCTCCTAAGAGGCTCTCTGTTATTGTGACACCTCATGTTTTAAGTTTATTATGTGATACATTTTCGTGTTTTGAGTTAATTTTAGGATATATTTTGTTAAGTATGATATGGTTTGATAATGATTAAGTAAGTTAATTGTGTTGCAGTAATAATTAGTTAAAATGGCATTCAGATGTATTGATAATTTCATAAGCCTTTTGTAGCATTTTTGGGTGAACTTCGGGACGAAGTTCATTTTAAGGGGGGAAGACTGTAATACCCCGTATTTTAATTATATTTTAGATTTTATAAGTTATATTGATTAATTATAATAATTGCAGATTATGTTGTTAGACGGAAATAATTAATAAGTTAATAGAATAATGAGTCGGGATGACAATCGAGTAATAACAATATCTGATAATTCATAGAACGATAATAATACTTGATAAATATGTTATAATAATAATAATGATACTAGTAATACTAATAATAATAATAATAATAATTGTATTTCATAATTATAATAGTAATAAGGTAATTTATAATAGTTTCCTAATTAGTGTCTTACACATCCTAAACCTAGCTATAAATACAAAGAAATCTGGAAAATAATTTATTAAAGAAGAAGGAAGAGATCTAAAAGAAAGAGGGAGAGAATTAAAAAGCAATTAGCGATAAAAGGTAAACCGTCTTAAACTTAATTGTTTTGTTTTAACATGGACTTTAACATGGACTTTAACACCACCGTATGAACAACCATGAAGTCGTGATTCTGACCCTAGGCTAGCACTGGACCACCGTGACTCCGTCTAACCCTCCTCTGACTGTTTTTGACCTGACGTCGGTGGTTATTGGGCGTCGAAGGTGGCGGGTTTGGGCTGTAGCGGGTTGAAGCAGGGGAATCGAACCCTTATTTTGACCCACCAGTTGGACTCGACTTGACCTGGGTATGGTGGGATTGTGACCTGGGTGGTTGGTCGACCAAGGTGAGTGGTATAGGGAGGCCGTAGGTGGTGGTTGGTGACGGTGGTGGCGGTAAACAGGGGAAAAGCAGGGGGAGCGTGTTGTTTGCGCGTGACCGTCTTAAGACGAGCACCGTAGTCGGGTTTCTGACCATGGGTAAGGTTGTAAGGTACCGTTGGAACCTACATAGATCAGGCGTGGCAGTGGTGGTGGCCGTTGGGGGTTAGAATGGTTGTAGTGATCGTGGTGTTGGGTTTAAGACGGGGTGGTTGAGAGTTGTCGTTGTTGATGTTTGTTATTGTTGTGAGTCGTGGGCGGCAAGAACGACGGTATGGTGGCCGTGACTGGGATTTTGGTGTTTATGGGTAAGGTAGGGTCTAGGCCTGGTGGCGGTAGTAGAGGCGGATGTTGATGGTGGTTGTTTCTGGGTTTTGTTGATTGAGTTGTGTTTAAGGTGGTGTAGTTATCGTTTGTTGCTCGGGTCTAGTTGGGCGTGGCGGAGTGCTGCTGGTCAGTAGGTAGGTGAGCACGGGGTGGTCGTCTAGAAGGGCTAAATAGGAGTTGGGTGGTGTATGGTAGCAGCATGGTTGTTTGATGCACGGTCGTTGTGTGAGAGACGAGTTGGAGCTTGGTGTACATTCTGGAATGCATTGGTTTGTATGGGAGTTGGGGACAAGATTTAAAATTGGTTTAAGTGGGTAATTAGATTATGTAGGTTAGTTATATTTAGTACATTAGTTATAGTTATTTAATTAGTTGGTTAATTTAGTTATTGATTTATAAATAGTTTAGTTATGTTGTATAATTAATTAATTAGTAATTATAATTGCTAGGTGACGGTTTAATTGAAGAGAGCTACTAGTTGGTTAGCTCGGATTGCGTAAGTGGATATTGCTTGTCAGGTAGGATAACTACTCGACTCGTTTTCTTTTGTGGATTGAATGAATGCGTAAATTATTATTGTTTTATTGGATTGGATTATTCGTATTGGCATACTATTTTATCGGTTATCCTCAGTCTTGGACTGAGACGACATTTGTGTTTATATTGTGGGACATAATATTGTTATGAGATTATCCTCAGTCTCGGACTGGGACGACAATGAGTTATGAGATATCCTCAGTCTCGGACTGGGACGACATATGTGGTTATCCCCGGGCCAGGAGTTGGCGGGACGACGGTGTGGTGGAGCCTCGGTCAGGGACCGGGACGACTAGGGTGAAAATGATGGATAATTATTGGTGGTGGTATTTATTCCACGTGTTTACATATGTTAAGTCTGTATATTTAATGTTGTGTGATTATCCTACTCAACCTCGTGGTTGACAGTGTATTCGTGAACACCTGTGATGAACCATAATGGGGAGCAGATTTGACAGGTACTAAAGATTAGCTGACTTGGGAGCATTGGGACGTGAGCTTGACTTGGACCATAGTTGCTGTCTAGATCACTTAGTGACTTATACAATTTTATTTAAGTAATTTCCGCTGCGTAATATATTGTAATGTTAAGGTTTAAATTTAATCAGTTGGCAATGTAATAAAACCATTATTTCAATTAAAGTTATTAAAGTACTTTGGTTTGTTTTAATTGTATCATTTACCTCGGGCAACCGAGATGGTAACAGTCCTATTTATTGGGAATGTCTTGCTAAAGGCTCCTAAATAAATGAGGGTGTTACAAAGTGGTATCAGAGCAAAACGATCCTTAGTCCTAACCAATGAACCTAATAATGAATATAGGATGTGTCTAATAAAATGAACCCGGGTAGAAACTGTTAGGAGCCCTTTTGGCTTAGGATGAGAAGATACCCTCACTCCGAATCCCGGCCCTTCCAGTTTTGAACCGGTGACCTCGAGAGATGATTAAGAGTGGGGTAAATTAAAATGAATGTTGAGTATTTCTTAGGATTCATTGTTGACTTGGAAGTGTATTGTTTTCACTGATTGGATGTGTATTGTTGATGACCAAGGTTACGGGGCGTAACCTTGATTTTAAGGAGAATGGGATGGATAAAATAATGATGTGATGTTGAGTTGTAAAGATCATGAGCATGAAAATAATTGTTGAATTTATATTCATTATTTGATTATAGTAGTATCATGTCTAGCGATATGCGGTTATGTGAATCCCGAAACCATGTTATTTACAATATTATTGGATAATTGAATTTGTGATAAGGATACTTTAGAATAGATGACTAGTGTGTGTTTGAAGGTTTGATGACCAAGATGTGTTAATACAAGTATAGGAGAGTGATAATAAGAATTTAGGAGTTAGTAAAATGGGATATGGAAACTTGACCTTATTTATCAGATATTAACCCTATTTGATTTAGTTGCCACTTGATCTCAGATTATTTTCTAAGTTTGGAATTTTTTGTGAGTGATAGCCCAGTGAGATAGCTTTCCAGTGTTGTTGGTCTCATGTCTAAAAGTTTTACGGTTTTGGAGAAATAAATACTTTAGTGGACAGTGGTCAGAAAGGTCCTGTACAGTGAAGTTTTCGACAAACGATTTTATAAAATTTCTCATTTAATATGTACTTAATATTTTTACCTAATTCCAACTCCACTATTTAAAGGACTCAAATATGTTTTCAAATTGATAAGCCACGTTATAAGGTGAATTTTGGACAATTAATAGTGATTTTTACAAGTTGACCTAAAATTTTTGACTTTTGCTGATCAGTTTTTGTTTCGGCCCACTGAATTGTAAAAATCTTTATAAATGGATTATTCGAGATTTGGACTTGATTCTTTTTCTTATGCTTTAAAAACTCTTTATATTCTCTAGAAAGTATAAAAACTCAACGTGGAATGTAATGGTTAATTAATGGTGAATTTTGAAAGTTACCTCTTGACTTTGATTCCCGAAAACGCGAGTCTTTCCAAAAGATTAATATAAATGTCTTATAAGTCCTTCACCCGAAAACGCGAGTCTTTCCACGTTATAATATGTTTTCAAATTGAGTTGTGTTTAAGGTGGTGTAGTTATCGTTTGTTGCTCGGGTCTAGTTGGGCGTGGCGGAGTGCTGCTGGTCAGTAGGTAGGTGAGCACGGGGTGGTCGTCTAGAAGGGCTAAATAGGAGTTGGGTGGTGTATGGTAGCAGCATGGTTGTTTGATGCACGGTCGTTGTGTGAGAGACGAGTTGGAGCTTGGTGTACATTCTGGAATGCATTGGTTTGTATGGGAGTTGGGGACAAGATTTAAAATTGGTTTAAGTGGGTAATTAGATTATGTAGGTTAGTTATATTTAGTACATTAGTTATAGTTATTTAATTAGTTGGTTAATTTAGTTATTGATTTATAAATAGTTTAGTTATGTTGTATAATTAATTAATTAGTAATTATAATTGCTAGGTGACGGTTTAATTGAAGAGAGCTACTAGTTGGTTAGCTCGGATTGCGTAAGTGGATATTGCTTGTCAGGTAGGATAACTACTCGACTCGTTTTCTTTTGTGGATTGAATGAATGCGTAAATTATTATTGTTTTATTGGATTGGATTATTCGTATTGGCATACTATTTTATCGGTTATCCTCAGTCTTGGACTGAGACGACATTTGTGTTTATATTGTGGGACATAATATTGTTATGAGATTATCCTCAGTCTCGGACTGGGACGACAATGAGTTATGAGATATCCTCAGTCTGGGACTGGGACGACATATGTGGTTATCCCCGGGCCAGGAGTTGGCGGGACGACGGTGTGGTGGAGCCTCGGTCAGGGACCGGGACGACTAGGGTGAAAATGATGGATAATTATTGGTGGTGGTATTTATTCCACGTGTTTACATATGTTAAGTCTGTATATTTAATGTTGTGTGATTATCCTACTCAACCTCGTGGTTGACAGTGTATTCGTGAACACCTGTGATGAACCATAATGGGGAGCAGATTTGACAGGTACTAAAGATTAGCTGACTTGGGAGCATTGGGACGTGAGCTCGACTTGGACCATAGTTGCTGTCTAGATCACTTAGTGACTTATACAATTTTATTTAAGTAATTTCCGCTGCGTAATATATTGTAATGTTAAGGTTTAAATTTAATCAGTTGGCAATGTAATAAAACCATTATTTCAATTAAAGTTATTAAAGTACTTTGGTTTGTTTTAATTGTATCATTTACCTCGGGCAACCGAGATGGTAACAGTCCTATTTATTGGGAATGTCTTGCTAAAGGCTCCTAAATAAATGAGGGTGTTACAAAGTGGTATCAGAGCAAAACGATCCTTAGTCCTAACCAATGAACCTAATAATGAATATAGGATGTGTCTAATAAAATGAACCCTAGAAATCTGTAGGAGCCCTTTTGGCTTAGGATGAGAAGATACCCTCACTCCGAATCCCGGCCCTTCCAGTTTTGAACCGGTGACCTCGAGAGATGATTAAGAGTGGGGTAAATTAAAATGAATGTTGAGTATTTCTTAGGATTCATTGTTGACTTGGAAGTGTATTGTTTTCACTGATTGGATGTGTATTGTTGATGACCAAGGTTACGGGGCGTAACCTTGATTTTAAGGAGAATGGGATGGATAAAATAATGATGTGATGTTGAGTTGTAAAGATCATGAGCATGAAAATAATTGTTGAATTTATATTCATTATTTGATTATAGTAGTATCATGTCTAGCGATATGCGGTTATGTGAATCCCGAAACCATGTTATTTACAATATTATTGGATAATTGAATTTGTGATAAGGATACTTTAGAATAGATGACTAGTGTGTGTTTGAAGGTTTGATGACCAAGATGTGTTAATACAAGTATAGGAGAGTGATAATAAGAATTTAGGAGTTAGTAAAATGGGATATGGAAACTTGACCTTATTTATCAGATATTAACCCTATTTGATTTAGTTGCCACTTGATCTCAGATTATTTTCTAAGTTTGGAATTTTTTGTGAGTGATAGCCCAGTGAGATAGCTTTCCAGTGTTGTTGGTCTCATGTCTAAAAGTTTTACGGTTTTGGAGAAATAAATACTTTAGTGGACAGTGGTCAGAAAGGTCCTGTACAGTGAAGTTTTCG